>NC_137455.1:335239494-335393719 GCF_964235325.1 Thermobia domestica | reverse complement strand
GTAGTACGTAAGGCACAACTCAAAATTAAACATATTTAAAGTCAATATTTTTGTTTTAAACATTGGTGAAATTACGATGTTTCACTATTATTTTTGTTGATATTTGATAATCAGTTGAGTTTAATATTAATAAGCTAATGATTTATTATTCTGAAGTATAAGTTCGTTCGTTAGTGATCAGGCCGAACTTCACATATGTGACGAAGATTTACTGGATTCCCGTTTGAGTAGTTCCATTATTCGGACGAATAATTTGTTTCCATGTAAATTCCGCCAATATCCCGTGAATTTATAGCGTCAGGAACATGCACAAGGTTTATAACATTACCTGAGTTGCAGCTACAAATCAAACACATGAGTTACCGCAGAAAAAGCCTCCAGTAACAAAGCATAGAACCATGTGAGTATCGTTCCATCTCAAACATCTTCATTATAACACCCTTTGCGGAGACGATTTATGTTAGCTTCAATGTCACTGATTGTAGGTTCACTTTACAACCTAAAACTTTCATGATATTGTTCCAATTTACACCGATGTATCGAGATTTATTTATTTATTTATTTTTGTAGAGAACGTCACACTAACATGTTCAATTTGCATTTGTTTCGGTTGCAGTACACAGTATACACGAAGTTATATCACCGCATAGAAATCACCGCTTAGAATATTGGCAATTTCTTTCTCTCTTTGTTCAACGGAGAATTTGGTGAAACTCCAAATAAACGTTTTAATAAGGACTAAATGAATAAGAATATTTATATATATATATATATGAAATATAATATATCAGAAGCATAAATATATATGAAAAGAAACGACAAATAAGAAAATAACATTCGTTTATCGTGTAATCTTATTCTGTTAACTGCCCTCATTCCATACTTCCCTTTCTCCTGTAAATTCTTATGCTATGACAATCATCAATTCTAATGGAAGATGAAAAAGCAGACATTTGAGAGGCTGCTTAAATTCAGTTCACAAAAGAAAAAAAGTGTTACACTTTGAACAAAAGACAAGATCTTATAGAGATTATCGTGTTTTGGCTTTAAGTGTATGAATGAATTATTAATATGGATAAAGGCGGCATTGCATCTTCATCTCCCGATGAGATAATAAAAAAAAATAGGTCAGACCAAAATTAGTAGAAAAAAAGCAAAGTAGGCACTTCTATCCAACACAACGCAATTCTTGCTACAGACTGGCAACCAACATAAAACATATTTACACAAGTAATTAAAGTATGGTTTAATTATAAAATATAAGGAGTATAGGTAAATTAATTCACTATGAGCTTACATTAAACTATCTATAACGAACACAGTATCTTACAAGTTTTTATAAGTCTTTTTCTAAGTATTTAAATACTTTCAATAAATGTTTTCTGTGTAGAATGTGAAAAAATTCTAAAATAAATAAATAAAATAAAATTATAATCTTTATTGTTATTCACTTGAACTTCTATCAATATGGAAATCCACACGGCTTAGTTTTTTTCAAGTTATAACAAAAGAATCATTGCGGAATGGTATGACAATTTTCATTTTTTAGATGAACTGCGAATAATCCAGGAACTTGCAGTAGTGCCATTCCGATCAAGATACTTCAATTTGTACTATTCTAGCACCAAGAGAAAAACTTTTTGACTTTCATTTATTTAATTCATTCTAGCTTAGCAATTAACTTAAGAATAAGTTTAAAATATAAATAAACAAGTTTACTTAACTCATGAACCGTTTTCAGATTCTGTGATCATTTAACAAGAACAACGATTTCCAAAAAGGAATTTGTAGCTGGATAGCTCCCCTTCCATTTTATCATGCTCTATATTCCCAAAATTTCCATTTCGTATGGAATGAGGATCCCGAGTTGCAGAACAGAATTTTCGTTAGCAGCACTCTTTTTCGTAGCACCCAGCAGAAAGAATGAGGTAGACGTTGTTTCGCACCCGAAAACAAAGAAAATATGGTGATGTGAGTAAGAAATAAATAGTCCCTAAGAGAGAATTGTCATCTAAATTGAATTAAAGGTTTTATGTGGTGAAAATTCATTGAATAAACGGAAAACTGTAATTAAATTGGATTATGCCTGTATAGTGTGATATTGATAATTTTCGCTTACAATTTAATACGAATCAGCGTTATGCACTGGCTTAGGAATACCAAAAGCGTCAGTAGTTAGCCCGCGAGAGGCAGCGGTGGTGCGCTACAGAAAATATGAGATGAAAGGACGCTCTAATGAGTGAGGCCGCAGGCATCGATAAAAACATTGATAAACAGTAACCACCAAAACTGTGAAATATTTAGTTTTGTATAACAATCTGTATAACCAACTATTATTACAATTTCGTCTGGAATTTATTTATTTGAACAATAGATGAGAATCTTAATTCAGTTTGGATTTTTTTTACTCGGGTTGGATCTTAGGTCCGTGGCTTGTTCTCGTACTTTTATACATCAATTTTTTCCATGATCAATAAGCACTTTTAATTAATTTCAGCCATCTCATTGAAATCACAATAACATCATTAATACAAACTGCATTATTACTGGTAGTATACTTTAGGAATTCTCAACTAACAGGTACTCAAAGCAAAACATGGATACTCATGTTAATATGGAACAACATATTAATATTCCCCTCGAATGAGAGCTACTTCTATGCAACTTATTATTATCTATTGTCATTTTTGTTTTAGTAATTCATTTAATAATGTAGGACCTTGAGCAGATACAAATACCGTACGTATATACACACATGTAATTATTAAATCTTAGTGCACCTAGCTTAATAGTTATAATTAATCTTACCTAATCTAAGCTAACTATTATAATGATGCGTCTATCTAAAATGATAATGATAATGAGAAAAAAGAAAGTAATATCATTCATGCTCACAGAACAAATAAAAATTAATAATGAATACTATTCGAACTGAATTTGGCACCCTCAATGTAGGTAATAGGAAATGTTTCTTAGTTATTTAATATGTGATAAGAAACCATTGCATAGACTCAATCCGAACTCGAAATACAATTCACAGAGAACATATGAGGTATTCTTTCACGTAATCAATATTCTGATTTACAGGCTGTAATAATTATCTTTTGGCACCCTCAGTTCCTTGGGACAGATTTTTAACTTTTAAGGAATCTTCATCGGAAGTAGTGGACATAAATAATCTATTCAACTTAGTGACAATTCGGAAGAGATTCATTTTGGTATTGAATACTTGAAAATGTTACAATGCCAATTAGATTTCACAATGACCTGTTATCAATAATCATTGTCTTGATTTAATCATCTCTTTCATACATATAAATGATCATGTCATACAATGCACCATGATACATTAGCTACACTATAGAATAGCATGCATAAGCCTAAAGATTGGAAAGGAAGTTGAAACATGTCTCCTCACGATTTGCCTGGATGTGTGTGACGAAGAAAACTAAAGTACACATTCATCATAGCACATAATTTCGTCAATTTTCCAAACACATAACGGAAAAATCTCCAATTTCCTTTTGTTCAATTATTCAATAATGTTTTGTTCTGCAAACCAAAATCCTAGACAAGGTCCAATAAGATGGCGCCGATCTCAAGTTCCATCAATATATGTTCGATTTTTATAGTTTTTACCATACCTGACATGATCGGAGGGCCCCTTTTTTACTAAAATATGTCGGGTCCACTGAAAGGTAATTCTGTGGTCTCAAGGGATAAGCTGATATGTGACATTTTATCCTAACTACTTTCTTGTGCCAAAGTGGTTCCCATTGTCGTCTCTTCTTGTGACAAAATCTGGTAAGTCAACATATAAAGTTACTGGAGATATGGAGCAATGTCAATTTCTTATATGCCAGATTTTTTTAGATTTCATTGCGGCAGAACATGATATATTTGACATAACATGCTTTTCGGGAAATTAAGATAAATTTTTCCCCAAGGGAGAAACTGATACTTTAATTTTTCTTGATTTCTAAATAATGCAATTACAGAAAGTTACCAAAAGTGAGAAATATATGCGGCTAGTTGCTTTGTTAAAGATATAATCGGCTACATAAAAGTAGTCGCCTATAAAATGAACCGGGTTCGATTACATAAAAGAAAAGTATAAGTCTTTTGTTTCCATTGTTTGTAAACGCAATTGCAAACAGTACAATTATTAATATTTTTTCTCTTCAAAAGATAACTGAGAAAACGGCAACTGTTTTTCGTCTTATTTTGATTTAGTTGTTCAGACAGATAGTACACATTAAACAACACAGCTCACATTTTACTTTTTGTCATCAAACTGATTTTATTAAAATATCAAAATGGGCAACGATGAAATTCTGGCTACATTAGAAGATTCTGGAAGTGAATACTATCATGCACTCTGATAGTAGTTCATCATATGATATTTTTCAGATTAAGAAGGAAAGAAATAGAGAAGCAGGATTGAGAAGAGAAATGAGAACTCCTTGTGCAAGGACATCAGATCAATTGAAGTCAGATTGAAACAACAACGATTCCATCCTCGGTAATAACTTGTTCTCCAATCAGGCGAGAAGTATGCGTCTATAAATGATGAAGCCTAAAGAATGCGGAAAGAATGTTAGCAGAAGAAAGAAAGCAATGGATGCTAAAGTGTTTTCGTCACTTTCGTTCTGTTGCAAATTGTTTTATGTAAGAAAAATAAGTGAACAGCAACACAGGAAAATTTTTCAGTCATTTTGATATTTACGAGACAATAAAGTGAAAGATCAATATTTAGCAGATGGTTTAAGTATTGCCAATAAAGCTGTCACCCAAATAGGTCGAGGTAAAATTGACTTCGAACATAATCGATTGGTCACAGTTAAATAACATCTTCACTACGAAGAAAATAATGTATGTGTGTAATACGGTGTTTATGAAAACGTTTAGAATTGGTAGACGAAAACTAGATGTTATTAATCACAAAGAATAATCATCCAACACAAGAATAATACAGCTCATGCAAGAGGACATCATGTACCAGGAAATAAGAAAAGGATTGAAGAGAGATAAGCTGACGAATCATATATTAACTCTTTCCCTTTACATAGGACCCATTATAGTCGCAGACACACCTCAAAACAATATCTGCCTCCTAACGTAAATTTATCAAAGATGTAGTCTTTGCACAGGGATGAATGTGTTTGGCAGTCTCGAAATCTAGTTGGCGAGACCTATTATAGACAACTTTTACATTCATTAAATATTTTATTTCAAGTCACCATCGCTAGATACAAGCAAAACTTGTGATGGATCCTATGTTTCCATTCCGAATTCAACAAGCGTTGAAGAAAAATCTGAACAGGGAAGACTGAATACTCACCAAGGGGCAGTAAAATTATTGTATGAGAAAAAGAGAAAAGACAAGTTACTTGCCAAAACAACGGTCGACACACAAACCATCGCATTTGATAAACAATAATGTCTCCCAACACCTTCCTTGTCCTCGAACGCCGCTCTCTGCAAACGGAAGTTATGGACGTTGAATATAACTGTGCACAAGACTAAAAACTATAGGTGATTTCGCTTTATGTGGCATGAAACTATTGGAAGATGCAAGTCGGATGATATACTTTCATGTATATACTATTATTTGCAAACAGTGGGGTCGAAAGTGAATCATGTGATTTTGTACTCGGATTCGTGTTGTGGTCAAAACAAAAATTCAAATATGTGTGGAAGGTGAACCTATGAAGTTAACACTATTGATAATATATCGGTAATTGATCACAAATTCATGATTTCTGGGAATAGAGATCAAGAGAGAATGAGCCTGCAAAATAATAGGCCGATACTGAACTACACAGAACTTCAAAGTATTGACTCAAGAAACTTTCAAGGATTGAATTGACGCAAGAAAATTTCTTTAATTTTTCCGAGTTTTCTCCAAGGAATTAATTTGGAGATCCATTGATATCACCGGGCAAGGAATAAAGTGACATCAGATTCGCTGGATGCAGTACAAATATTCGGCTTGATTTGGCACTGGTGTCATTGAGGATTCTGTAGATGAAACTGCTCCTTTCCGAGAAACAAGAGAGGACGTACTGTGCTGCCAATATTAACATTGTTGTATCATGGGAACTACTAGTATCACTGAAGGAAACGCAAGACCTCCTAGTCTTGTTCCTCTATTGGACACAGCGTATCATTTCCTTTACTAGTTCCTTAAAATTGATTTCAGTCGAAGGGATGTATTGTTAGAAGTATGTAGTACAGATGAAGAGGAAGACAAAAGTGCAAATGTGCCATGAATTGACATACTGTTAGCAGAGAGAAAAGGATTATTAACATAGGAATGAAAAATTAAATTTTACTTTAACACGCGATAATAAATATTGTATCACAATTACATTTGAATTATTTGAAAGGTTTATTTTGCATCTTTTATCTTATAAAGCTGAACTTATATAAAACTCACTTCATGATCACACCAAAATAGATCGCTTTACCTAGTTAGCAAGGTACTAAGAATTACTTAAAATAGACAAGATTGAATAGTGTAAACTTATTTTATGTGAATGAAATTAAAAACTGAGCGTGTTATGTACATTTAGTTTTGACATATATATATATTAGTAAAACAAGTTATTAAAAGTATTAAAATATTATTTTGGCGTAACTTGATATGTCATATATACACATCATTTTTAAATAAATTTAAAAGTGTATCAAAAATATTTAGATTGGTTATTAAATCTAGTATTATAATCTTTACAGTATTGGAATATTAAAGCATAACGTTCATTTACTGATTTTGTATTACAGTTCAAACTTTTCAAAACGCTCTCCTGTGAAATTGTATTTTATGACATCATTTTATGTCTTAAGACCACAGAATTAATTTTTTTTATTTTTTCTGTTAAATACTAGTCTAGCAGCTATAGTTGTTTCCAATTCAATAAAACTTCTCTTATCATCTGTAACCGAGTAACGTCTGGGAAAATATCTTCCGTAATAAGTTTATGTTCTAAAAGTAATGAGTAAAAATATATTTTATACCTTTACTCCCTCACCTAAAAACAACAAATGCTCATACTCAAATGGTTTCCACCTTTCTTACTGGAGGCATTTTTTGTGATGTCAAGTCCAGGCTGGGGTTATTATGTGCTTGTGGACGCAAACACGGTAAGTTGTTAGTTACGGGCTAGAGAGTTGGAGAGATTAAGGGTTTCACCCGAACGGAAATTTAATTTCATTTCAAAACATCCAACCATACGTACACCCAAAAAATTCCATCCGCGGCAAAAGCAATTTTCCACGCCAACACCTATCCAATTCATTCAGGCAATAATGTATACTATCTAAGTTTAGCAGCTAACCAGTCACAACTAGTGTCGTAAAATTTCGGGAAATTTTGAACCTCTGGCAAAAAAAGTTTTTTTTTCGGAAAAATTGGGAAAATAACAAAAATAGTTTTGCTAGTAATGGAACCGTTTTTTTCTCTCGAACGCGTGAAAAACGTTAGTTGAGAAATTTTAATATTGTGAATACTTAAAAAAGAAGCATTTTAAAATAAAACTTTTGTAATTATTCTTAAAAATTAATAGTTATCACTCATTTCCTTTATATGTCTTTTAGTCGTTTCCTCCTGATCGTGATTTGATTACAGAACTTTTACAGTTGCATACACATCTACAATCTCGAAGCGTTTCTGTAGCAAGAAAAAGAGTTCTTGAATGAAACTGAGTTCTTAATGAGCTCTTTGATCTGATGAAATTTTGATAATTTTAACCAAATTACTTGGTAAAAGAAAGAGTAGTAGGCAAATTTCACTAATGCTCAGGGACTATTCAAATACAGACTTTAATATAAACTTTATGTATAAAATTTTGTATGTAAACAAATACCTGTTTCCCAGTGTGACATATTTGCATATATAAAAATGTAAATGACTACTCTTCTCTTATCAACTCTTGAATCACCAGACTGATCTCGATAAAAATTTTCAACATAGATGTGCTTCGGACCTGGGATTGATTTTTCCATTCACTTTGAAGGTACAACTTGGAGGAAGGAACTGCGGATATATATATTGAAAATTATCGATCTTGTGTCGAATCCATAGTTTTGGGGGTTGCTGAGATGAACAGTGATATTTTTGATGAAGCTTAAATTCAAATTCAGCATTGCAACTTGCGGGAATACATATAAAATCATCGGAAATCATGACCGATATTAATGTCAAATCCAAAGTTCGTGGGGTTTCTGACAATGAGATGAACAGTAACACTTCCGATGCTGTTTAAAAAAAATTCAGACCCGCAACTTAGGGGAGGGGGAAGGGGAAATATATAAATATGATTGAAAATAGTCGATATCAGTGTCGAATCCATAGTTTTCCGGATCGGTAAGGTGAAAAGTGAGACTTTCGATGCCGTTTAAATCCAAATTTATCCCCACAATATATAAAAATGATGCAAAATAATTGATATTAGTGTGAATCCACAGTTTTCCAAGCCGCTGAGATGAACAGTGACATTTCCGATGCAGTTCAAATCCAAATTCAACGCTGAAACTTCTGGGAGGGGGGAGGGGTGATATATAAAATGATCGAGAATGACTAGTATTAGTGTCTAATCCATAGTTTTTGGGGTTGCTGAGATGAACAGTGACATTTCTTATGCTGTTTAAATCAAAATTCAGCACCGTGACCTGGAGGAGTGAAAAGGGGATATACAAATGAACGAAAATGACCGACATTAGTGCCAAATCCATAGTTTTCAGGGTTACTGTGATGAACAGTAACACTTCCGACGCCGTTTAAATCCAAATTCAGGCCTGTATCTTGGGTAGGAAGAAATGTAAAAACGACTGAAAATGGCCGATATTAGTGTCGAATCCATAGTTTTTGGGGTCGCTGAAATGAACAGTAACATTTCCGATGCCGTTTAAATCAAAATTCATCCTCATAACTTGGGGGAAGAGGATATATAAATGATCGAAATGGCCGATGTTAGTGTCGAATCCATAGTTTTCGGGGTGGCTGATACTAGTGTCGAATTCATAGTTTTTGGAGTCCCTAAGTTCTTTGTTGACAGTTTTGGTCCCCTTTATACCCAAAATGAAACGTATTCCCCCTGTGCGAAGAACGGGTATTCTGCTAGTCTTTAATAATAACGAACGGAAGTTTCACATGTTAAATTCTTTAATATATTTGTCGCTGCTCAAGTGTACCCATTTGTGCGGTGTATTATAAGGGTAATGCCGGTCCTAGGTTCGATACTTAATCGTTCCTGTTCGGGAAAGCCATTTATGAGATGAGTTTGTTTACGTAATGAAAGCCAGATATAATAATATTGGGATTCGAACCTTGGATCCTTTTTAGAGTCTTCCTCAACATCATTCATTTGCCAAAGACTGATAGATCCAATAAGGAACTAGTAGGTAAACAAATATTCTCACTCCTACGGTTCTGGGATTCGGGCGTTAAACATCAGAGGCATGAGCCGTATACCCACCATCGTTGTTGCGTCAGCTCCAAGATATGCTGCTCGCTGCCTGTAAGAGAATACAAAGTGGGACAGCAATGCGTGATTTACGCCAGATGGATAGTGAGAGATGAAAGTAATGTTTGACCTCCACTGCTTAGATATACCTTACCTGTTTGGTTTTAATTTAAACTATGTACACTGTAAAAGTAATATTCTCCACTTGCTGGGAAAAACAATATGGATCACATACTGTGAAATTATTGATATTATTTTCACTACATATTAAAAAAGAAGATATTATAGAAACACTTATATTTAATTTTATCTTCACTGAATATAGAACATTTACAAGCTTATGAAATCACAATATTTCACTTAAACAAAGAATGGTGGCCCAATCACTGTGGTTTACCGACCGAACGATACCGAGATAATACGCGAAGTTTCGACCGAACGAGGATGATGAATTAGTTAGTGGCTATGCAGTCCACTGCAGAAACTTCACTTCGATCGCTGTAGAAAGTTCACAAAACATGTTTGTTTTCATTAGGCGGCGTGAAAACTACCATTTGAACAGTTGACTATCAGGATTTACGTAGTATAGATTCATTACATTCTTCCTATAAGTTGCACTTAAAGTTGATGCAAATTAATATTTGAAAATGTAAATTCAATACGTTGCACTAGCTTGATATTATAAAAGATTCTTACTTTTACATTTTGAAACTTATACTCTCTCTATTGAGAGTATATACACTAGCATCTTCACATTTTGAGAACACAAATGTCTTCGTTTGTGTAAGAGGTACTAACACATACAAACGTTGACTTTTACATAACGAATAAGTATTCTTCTTCTGCCCTTCACATATTGAAGAAGAGAGAATGTCCTCTCTCACCCGATGACTCCTATCTTGCGAGAGTGAGTAATGCTCTCCTGCGCTCCTCATCGTTGCCAGTTCACAGCGCAAGAATATACTGACAAAACTAAAATATAGTTCGTAGAGAGCATTGAGTTTTTGCATTATTATAATGTTAATAATATATAATAAATGGTCCATAGGTTAATAGAAATCACATTAAAAACACTGATAGTTCCAATAAGTTGTGGAACTGCTGATTATTGATAATTTTCACATTGTCACGTAAAACTCTGTCATCGCCACGAGGGCTTCTGCGTGGGCGTTTTTCTCGAGAGTAGCAAAATTTTTCTTCTTAATATGGACTGACGGGAGGAAGTAAGACTGTCTGGAAAAGTGAGGTACCTTTTGGGTGACAAATTCCTAAGCATTGTTCTCTTCCAACTGTTCGCTGGCTGCTTTCATTTCTAAGAATTGAGGCTGGGGAAATACGAGGGTTGATTTAAAAATTCATGCCAATCCATACCGTTACAACTGGCGCCCAACGGACTGTCCACTGAAGGTATCACAGAAGTGGGCAAGAACCCTGGAATCCAAATCCTCCTAACCATACTGCAACACAACAGCAATCACAGCACTCCATTAGTCTGTAGAGGGTTAATGTCATTTGAAGTTCATTTTCACTGAAAAATAACAGTTTGTAGCTTCACTCGAACGCACATAATCGCGAAATTCGAAGAATAACGAACGCGAGGGCCATTTACGATAACGCGAGGGCCATTTCTTAAATGTCTTTTGAGTCTTTTCATTTTTATTATTTGTTTATTTCTTTCATTTATTTCAATTATTTCTTGAAATGTAAACACAAAAATAATTTCAATATTTGAATATAAATCAATAGTTATTTGTAATTCAAAATACTATTCAGCATTGTACTTCATAATGTCTTTCAACATTCAAATCAAATTACACAAACATATTAATATATTCAATACAATAATATATTCAATAAAGCATATTGGTAAGGTATTGTATTCAATGCCATATTTAAAAATGCACAGTAAAATATAAATAGTACAAACTAACTATATACCAATAAATTTGAAATGGTAAAATTGCTTTAATATTTTGCAATAATGCTTCTTAATTTCTAAAATAGAACACATAATATCACTCAAGAATAACATATATCACTAAGTAATTCAAATTATCATGATTTTATTTTTCATGAAAATGAGATATTCATTCCTACTATATGTATAGAAAATTTATTACGATGAAAACATCAACATTATTCATAAAATTCAAAAATGTACTTTCATTGACATGCTAACACAAGGCATTTATCAAGAATGTTCAAAATAATTCAACACAACTAAAACATATGATATAGTGCACACGATAGGTTCACATTTTGTTAAGATTACATATTAAAAATACATGTGTAAATATAACACTAAAAATATTTCATTTACTATGAAATGAAAGACTGGGCACATGTGAGCTCGTCACGCTCAAAGTATATAAAAATATACTGCCTGCATAACATTTGCAAGACCCTAACCCATTTATTTATTAATATGTTTCCATCCCCGAAGCAAAGTGAAAAAATAGAATGTTTGGTTAAAATTTAAAAATAATACAGAGGGGACTAATAAGAAAATTGCCTACACCGGGCATTACATAATATGAATAACCCATAATATTGGAGGGACCTTTGCTTCCATGTTTTCAAGTTAAGACTTGAAATATTTTCGTTTTCAACGAAAAGATTAATACAGAGTAAAAGCAACATCAGTTGCTAATAATTATCACATACACAACTTACTTGTTACTCATTCATAATAGGATGTCTCATTATACTTTTTTTAACTAAACAACGCGCCATGAAGGTGGGTACAGGTAACTACCATAACTTACCACACCAAAATTCAAGTATCCTCAGCTGATTAGTAATCCCAGAGGCATACTGATTGGTTAAAACAAATAAATTGACATAACACGTCGTAAGTATACATTACTATTAATTGACGCATGGTTGTTGTTTAAAAGTTGAAATCTTTACTGCATTAATTTAAAGTGTACTTATTCAGGTTTATTACCAAATGGTTTCTCACCAGAATATTTAAATTTGTGATTCAAAACATTTTTAATTTTGTAAAATTGCAACACTGTGATGGAATACTCACTAGAGATTTTCCACATCTTCACATTTTAAATTTATTTCATTTTACTATATTTGAAAATTCTCACTGCACAAATTCCCTCTTGCACTTCGAAAGAAACACTATATTTCTATAATTCGAAAAATTAAATTTCGTTGTGAATGTGTTAACGAAAAAATATGCGATTACAAGTAATTTCGTACCACATATATTTCAAATATCAAGATTTTAAAAATGGTATCTCTTCTTCAACATTTTCAATACCTTATGCAACAATGTATAAAGCGAAAAAATTAATATTCAAAATTTTTCCTGAATCTATTGGCTATAGCCATTAACGTGATACACACAATAAAATATTACTGGTTTTATCTAAACATTCACAATTTTGTAAAGCACTAACAGTGTTGAAAAATATTTATGGTATGAAAAATAATTACTAACAACAAAAGAAATTTTGTACAAAATTTTCTGCAACGTAGCCAAAATCTATTTTCATTGCCATGTCAAAAATAGGGGAAATGGGCAATCCGGCTATGTGTGAATGTTGTTTACCCAATTCCTTTTCGTATTGGATTTATTACAACATCGTAGAGGAAATTTTTCATGCATTCAAGAATTTTACTTTTAACTTCCATACTAGGCATCCACTTGTTTTCGTTAATATGAAAATGCAACATTCTACAAGCGCTAACTTTATGTGCTACCTTACTGTAAGAATCACCTGTTACCTTGTGACTGGCTTGTACACTCGAAACATTGACCACTTGAGTGTCATTACAAATGTTGATGGCAAAGAATTTACGCTTTCTACGTAGGCGTAATACTTTACTTACTTTACGCACTTTTTTGCGAATCTTCAGGTTATTTTTCATTTTCGCACGGTGAAAAAATCTTTGCCTACTTTTCTTGGTTGCCAAATTGAAATTACTGTTTCTAAATTTCTCAATAACCTTTTGAGTTGAGTACAAAGTATTGGTTGGTGGATAATCAATCTGAACGTTTTGACTTAGTTCAATACGCTTTTTCTTACCTTTTCTGAATCAAAGTTTCACGGATTTACTAGTTGCACGATGTATGCCAAGTGAACGTGGAATGGTTTCATTCCTGTTAAAGCATACAATTACGAATATGCATACTGTACCTTTCAGCAACACTAAAGATATATTACCACTGGAAAAATAATGCAACTCACCAATCTGAATTGGTTGCCTAATGCAGCTTACTTTAGGGTAATTCGTAACATGCCGTGTATACACCACAAAAATTACAGGACTTACAGACAAACATTTTTTTCGAACAAGTAGCATTGAGCCGGAGGGGGGAAACAGCTGATTCGCCCACTTCCTTTCACATAAGGGACAAGTGTAGACTTTACTCGTGTCTAAAAATACTACAACAGTATCACTTTTTATTTCCCTAGTGGTGGTTACGTTAACCACACTCGTACTACTATTGGAGGTAGCCTCCATGAAGTCAACCTGCACGGTGTTTACATTTACACTGACATTTTCATTACTTACTTCGTTTTCCTGAGCAAAGACATCATTGCTATGTAAAACAGAAATATTTTCCAGCTTGGTTGTAATGCTTTGTAATTGTACGGAATTATTTTCCAACAACTGAAATAACTCATTCCACTTACTGTTTTCACTTTCATTAATTTGAACAAAATATGATTCTTGGACTTCAGATAACCTACCTTTCTTAACAGGATGTAGATATGAATCACAATCATCGGCAACATTTTCCAATTTCCTCTTACACCTTTTAGTTCTAACCTCAGAAGGACAACTATGACAAACATGTGCTAACGGGTACACGTTAAATTCATCTGCGAATTTAACCCTTTTTGGAACTTTATTTTCCTTTTCGGTTTTACCCACATTACCTGACATAGTATGTAAACTGACATCCTTGTTACATTTTTTGAGGATAGATTTGATACTACCAAGAGCATTTTGAGGAGGACTTTCAACAATACTTGAAAATGACTCTTTTTCCTCTTCATTGAACGTACTATCCTGATTGCTAAAGGAACTAACGTCATTGGAATACTTTTTCTGTAGTCGTTGAACTATTATTTCAATAACCTTATTCTTGACATTAACGTCATCACATTGAAGTTTCAACTTTTTTGCTACATACTGAAAATATACATTTTTGCCGCGAGCACATTTCTCTTTCAATTTTTGGTACTGGGCAGTTTTTCTAATACCACGTACACGGAGATTTATCTCCTTTTCTATATCTCTCCTATATTCACAATTAAAATTGAATACATATTCACAAATTGCAAGTTTCGCTACCCTATTGAAACTATGAGTTTCTGCATCGAGGCCTAAAACATTCTGAAACTCTTCTAAACAAAATGGAACAGTACTATACTTATATTCATTTATTACGTTAGCGTACTCTAATTCTATCTGTGCTCTTACATTCATTAAATTCAGCGCTAGCATTTTGTACGTGGATTTATGGATTATATACTCTAAAACAAACACAACATATAAGAATGTAAGTAACACTACATGTGAAAGAATGCAAGGATATATTTCTTTCGAAAAACATTAATTGCTAAATTCATAATTTGCCTTTTCAGTAATTGTTTCACATTCTTGTATGTATAAACCAGGACCTACCTGCGTTCGTACAGCAGGGTTTGGCTGATTTAACAGCTCATGAGAATTACTTTCAACCTTTTCACGTAATTCAACCACATCTACTCCTAAACTTTCAAATAGTTCAGTCAACTCTTTTTGATTTGATTTTAATATTTGGTTAATTGCGGCCAAATCTGCGGACAATTGTTTCACCGCTTCAAGCAGTGTTTCCGTTTCACTAAGCGTTGACATTGTAAAATATTATACTTAAAAATACAACATGCAAATTAGTGTGGTGGCATTGAATACAAACAGTGAAGTTCAAAATTTTTACTCTCTTCCCACTAAAACATCTGTCTTAGTTCGGTGCGCCATTTATAAGGGTAATGCCGGTCCTAGGTTCGATACTTAATCGTTCCTGTTCGGGAAAGCCATTTATGAGATGAGTTTGTTTACGTAACGAAAGCCAGATATAATAATATTGGGATTCGAACCTTGGATCCTTTTTAGAGTCTTCCTCAACATCATTCATTTGCCAAAGACTGATAGATCCAATAAGGAACTAGTAGGTAAACAAATATTCTCACTCCTACGGTTCTGGGATTCGGGCGTTAAACATCAGAGGCATGAGCCGTATACCCACCATCGTTGTTGCGTCAGCTCCAAGATATGCTGCTCGCTGCCTGTAAGAGAATACAAAGTGGGACAGCAATGCGTGATTTACGCCAGATGGATAGTGAGAGATGAAAGTAATGTTTGACCTCCACTGCTTAGATATACCTTACCTGTTTGGTTTTAATTTAAACTATGTACACTGTAAAAGTAATATTCTCCACTTGCTGGGAAAAACAATATGGATCACATACTGTGAAATTATTGATATTATTTTCACTACATATTAAAAAAGAAGATATTATAGAAACACTTATATTTAATTTTATCTTCACTGAATATAGAACATTTACAAGCTTATGAAATCACAATATTTCACTTAAACAAAGAATGGTGGCCCAATCACTGTGGTTTACCGACCGAACGATACCGAGATAATACGCGAAGTTTCGACCGAACGAGGATGATGAATTAGTTAGTGGCTATGCAGTCCACTGCAGAAACTTCACTTCGATCGCTGTAGAAAGTTCACAAAACATGTTTGTTTTCATTAGGCGGCGTGAAAACTACCATTTGAACAGTTGACTATCAGGATTTACGTAGTATAGATTCATTACATTCTTCCTATAAGTTGCACTTAAAGTTGATGCAAATTAATATTTGAAAATGTAAATTCAATACGTTGCACTAGCTTGATATTATAAAAGATTCTTACTTTTACATTTTGAAACTTATACTCTCTCTATTGAGAGTATATACACTAGCATCTTCACATTTTGAGAACACAAATGTCTTCGTTTGTGAAAGAGGTACTAACACATACAAACGTTGACTTTTACATAACGAATAAGTATTCTTCTTCTGCCCTTCACATATTGAAGAAGAGAGAATGTCCTCTCTCACCCGATGACTCCTATCTTGCGAGAGTGAGTAATGCTCTCCTGCGCTCCTCATCGTTGCCAGTTCACAGCGCAAGAATATACTGACAAAACTAAAATATAGTTCGTAGAGAGCATTGAGTTTTTGCATTATTATAATGTTAATAATATATAATAAATGGTCCATAGGTTAATAGAAGTCACATTAAAAACACTGATAGTTCCAATAAGTTGTGGAACTGCTGATTATTGATAATTTTCACATTGTCACGTAAAACTCTGTCATCGCCACGAGGGCTTCTGCGTGGGCGTTTTTCTCGAGAGTAGCAAAATTTTTCTTCTTAATATGGACTGACGGGAGGAAGTAAGACAGTCTGGAAAAGTGAGGTACCTTTTGGGTGACAAATTCCTAAGCATTGTTCTCTTCCAACTGTTCGCTGGCTGCTTTCATTTCTAAGAATTGAGGCTGGGGAAATACGAGGGTTGATTTAAAAATTCATGCCAATCCATACCGTTACAGTATATATATATATATATATATATATATATATATATATATATATATATATATATATATAAGATCATCTTTCTTTTTAAGTTGTTCGAAAAATGAGCAAACTGGTTTTAACAATTTGATTTTAACATACTGGTATTAACTGAAATGATTCTGGCCGTTATTTTAACACTTCCCTGCCATAAAACGATAACTTTGGAAGATTACTTAGGATAATTTAAATGTGTCTATATTAATTAATCTAGCTAGGATTATATTTTAGTATCTTATGTAGCCATAAATCCATTTTATCGTCGTGCTAACTTTAAATGAGCGGTGCAAATATATTTGTTGCCACAAAATTCCCCTATTGTAATACAAGAAACGTAACTACTCAATCCAAGAAACATAACTACTCAATGATCTTTGCTGTAAACTAGTAAATATATAATAGTTTTCATTTTAAAAGCATAATGTAGTAAAGTATTCGAAAATTTAATTTTTTCCCAATTTTTCCGTATTTTCCAAGCTCGGTAAAAACGGTAAAAAAAACTGTTTTTTACCCAAAAATTCCGGTTTTTTTCAAGGCCTTTACAACACTAGTCACAACTCATATTACCCTCCACTGTACTCTGGTATTTACTTCCTTGTTCTTAAACATTCAGTCTTTACCACAGCATGAGCAGCTTTTTGAAGCGCTTTTATTCAGAGTACAAATACATGCCTTCATTGTTAATTAGACACATCTCACACATAGACTGCCACGACGCATATTTTGCTTCTAATTGTTACGTCAAGATAGCACTATACCTGCTAGACAAGCTTACCGGGGAGTAGCGATTAGGTTTTCATCTCTATTTTGTTTCGGAGTCATCTCCGGCTCTCCAAATCTTACTGAATATCCTTTCACATCATTATACTATCAGGTACTGTATGTGATGGTAACAACCATTTACGTTCTTTCTGGGCACGATATTCTTCAGTTTCTTTCAATATATCTCCATAAATTCCGTATTTAGATAATCATGACAGATGTGAATTTACATAGCCGGCCAGTTAGGACCGTTAGACAATAGGACCGTTTCCTCAATTATATCATCAAGTAATAATACTGCAGTGACTATGTCATTATCACAACCGACTCGCTCCACGAGTCAGACTTTTCCAGATATAGTTATTGTTTTGAGCAACATATCACATCGTAACTCTGCTAACTTTTCCATCTCATTGGTATCGATCATGCTAGAATCAAACTAGCCATTCAAACTCGTGTAATCACTACTTCTCAGACTTCCACTCACCTACTATCTACCGTTACGATAAACTAAATTGAACTGTCTACCACAGAATCATAACTACCTCAGGCTCTTGATTCTCTTGTCGCTGTTATGCATAACGTCACAGACATAAACATCCTTGAAATCCTTTCGAATTTTAGACCCTCTTTACCTATTCAATACTTACCACTGATAAAACGGTACCGGCTGTTTTATAGGAATTTTCTTGCAACTGGTAATTCTGACTTTCTTGATCATCTGTTGCAACGTGCGTTTCACAATTGCCTTAAATCTTTAATTATCTCAGCTCTCTTTCACATTCCACTCAGCATTGGAAACGATTCTGGCAACTCAGAAGTCAAAATACTCATACAATGTGTAATCTTATCAACAGCAATAATCCTCTGTGTACTGATATAGACAAGGGCAAGGAGCTTGCTGAATACCCCAAGGGCCTCTTTACATCTCTCGCAACTGAATCTGCACATCATTTTCACCTAGTCAACAAACTCGATCTAGATTCCCCTTATGTACAGCCTAATGTTTATCACATTCTAACCGAATACAATCATCTTACTGCACCGATCTCGATTTCTGACATCACCTCAGTCGTAGCAAATAGACGTAACACAGTACCTGTTTTATCTCATCCATACTTTTGTTCTTTAACTGACTTACCTCTTAACTGGAAAACTTCAAAAAATCCTTATGTTTCTCAAACTTCACAAAACTATTCCTTCTTATAGCTTATACTGTCCTATTCAAGTAACGTTAATATTCAGTAAAATACCGGAACGCATCATTGTCAAACGTCTCCATTTATCTGGCACAAATAATTCCACTCGTGAAAACTGACTTCCAAATTTCTTTCAGCATTAATGACCAACTATTTTGATTTTCTAAATCCATCTATAATCACTTTAACACAAGTAATGCATTCTGCTGGTCCCTTTTGATCTAGAAAATGCTTTACACAAGGTCTGGCATCTGGCTATCATGTATAAACCGTCACCTTGCCTATTACTTATCTAGATTCATTTTTAAATTTCCCCACTTGTCGACTGGCTTAGATCTGTATCAACTCCAGTTTTTCATTTTCCATTGTCCTTCATTCTGGTGTTCAAAGGATCCCCTTCATCGCCCTTCTATATATTCTATTCGTTTCCGACTTTCCTGTTGTTTCACGTACTGCTAAATTCTTTCAGTATGCCCCTTGACACAATCCTTTTTTGCAATGGGTTAAACCATTCATCAACTCAATCTGGCTCTTGAGGATGCTACCAACGAGTTTGTTGACTAATACTCCTATTGAAGACTTAAATAAATCCAGTTAAAACACAATTTATTGTATTTCTTGATTCGAAACATTTTCCCTTATACACCGCAAACAAGCACTCTTAAACCTCACATTGCAAGATGTGCAGTCCGCAGCAAAAAAACAAAAACAAAAAACTGCAACATGAGCATGTAAGTTTATTGTGAAACTACTCCTAATAGCGCAGGGAATTAACATAACGGTTAAGTGGCACGAATCACGCCAGGGGAAACCTCGGCGTCCACCCTGCACACTTATTTTGGAGCAAAAGAATTCGTAGTTTCACAGTAACTTACATGCTTATGTTGCCGGTGTTTGCTGCGAACTGTACCATTACAACCTACTTGTAGTGCCAAATACCTTGGCTAGGTTTCGATCACAATCTAACCTAGACAGTACATCTGAAAGATATCAACAAGGAGGCGTACTCTTTCTTGTCCCAATCTCTTGAATAGTCTTGTGAAACCGCCTAGGGACTTAATACAATTCTCAATATATACATGATTTTTCTCCGCCCTGTCCTCACATACGGTTTTACAGCTTAGTTATCGGCTGCAAACTTTACTATGAAAAATTGTGAATCCTGGAACGTCATGCCTTACGCACAGCTTTATGTATCAAATACCTAGTTTCACTCAAGATCTCTATAATTGACTTACATTTCCACACATCTTGTATCATGTACAAATACTCCATACAAAATATATTACCCAGTGACTTCAAACCAACCATCCACTTTTCCAGCAAACTTTTCAAGACCACGCCCGAAGTACCTACCACGCTCCTGTTCTCTTTACCCCGCTGTCATTACTGTTCATTCAGTTTATACTGTTACACTCTACCTCAAGATTACCCTAGCACCATCTATTATGAACTATACTGTGTAGATGCTCATCATCTTCACGAATAGACATTATATGAGCAGTAACCCCTTCATATCCAACAGGGCACCTTTGTCTTGATTAGTTCCTAGCGCCGCCTCTAGAGGAAAAGAGAACCTGCACTTGTTGCACTAACAGTTTGTAATTTTTGCTGATTTAGCAGAAGCATGGTACGTACGTTGAACACCCGAAGTCTAATTAATAAAGAACAAAAGCAAGTCTTGAACAGAAATTAAGAAAGAAAATCCACTGAAGTAAACAATTTGTAAGTGAGGAGCTCGACTAGGTTTGCCTAAGCGGTATAACTTATCTCATATGTTTGCTGATTAGTAAATCTTGGGCAGTGTCGTAAACTGAAACATTAGTTTGGTTGGAAGATTCTTCAAAATCAAGGCAAAGCGAGATATAACGTTTTGGAGATTTGAATAGTGTCGTTCAAATTACTTTTACTAGACAAAAGTGGAATTTAGAGAGAATGCAAAAGGCAACGAACATGATCTGTGTCAAGTTTTATTTTAATCTCTCCTTCCACAGAGCAAAACGGCTATATTTCTGAGCATTGCACAATATTTTACTACGTACCTAAGTTATTAATACATTGGCAGAATGAAAGCATCTTGGTGAATAAATAGTATTTTTTCAATTCAGTGATCTCAAATTATAATATTGACAGAATTCTTCAAACAAGTTTTGATACAATGAGGAACACTTACTATTACACATAGAGTCACATCAAACAAATATGAATACAAAAATACAGTTTAACGGATACTTATATTTTATTTAGAATTGTTCTTTGTTTGGTGTTTACAAAAATAATTTTCAGAAATATTTAGACTTGATTTTCCTTCTTATTTTAATTCTGGTACAGATACATGTGTCGTGAACCAGAAAAAAGGGTAGGTCGAATTTTAGAATAATTGTAAATAATATGACCATTATTATTATAAGTCGTAAAATTGGAATTATAGCTTACAAATAGTACACGAGTTTTTTTTATTAATGTATGGGCCAATATTAAAGTATTGATGTATGTTATATTGCAGAGAACACATGGAAGTTTATTCCACGATTTTTGAATTGATATGCGTTTCAACATTGCATGTGCAGGAAATAACGCTGCAATACTTGATAAACTTTGAGTATGAACTCCCATAGCGCCAAAGGCAACCATTTCTCTAAGTTCGTGTATACCTTTTCTTATCTTGATATCGAGAATCACTTCCCAAACGCTGTATTTGTTGTTCTGAAATTCGCCTATTCATCTATCTATACATACATACATATATGTATATATACGCGTCATTCACATGCAGAGGTGGATTGTGTTTTGTTTAGAAAGTCATGCAGAACAGACATGAAAGGCGCTTATAGACGTATAGATATAAATGTAGATCTGTAGATTAACAGAAACAAAACAAAATCTAGTTTCAAAACAAAATCTATATAAATCAGGGTTCGGTGGGTGTTTAATTTTACAGACACTTAGTCCTGCAGAACAGACAAGGTGAGTGTGTGAAAGATACATATTGAATTGTCACATTAAAAGTTCATCTTCTTATTCAATAAGACAAAATACGTAAGAATTTTTGTATTTGTAACAACCTACCATAGCCTATCTTTAAACAATTTAAGGTTGTAAAATGCACAGGTATTTGTATTTTGGAACTCTGTAGTTAGGTGAAAAAGTACCGAATTATGCAAAGCCTCAGCACCGCCGGAAGGACAGACAGTTTTCACAATCTACCTCACTGAGGGCGTGACGATGTGGCACTTAACTCACAGATCAATGGCAAAGGTTAAACGCCCATTTCATACGATAGCCGAAGCCTCACCTCCGCCGGTGATTGTTAACCAAGTAAGCCGATTACTGTATAAAGGGCAGCAGTTTTGGAACGTCCGGCCATAGGAGACTATGAGTTTCCTTGCATTTTCCTCGTTTTGTCTCCCGATACTGAGACCTAGAATGCTATGCGGACCCAGCTATGAAAATTAGGGACGAGATTGGAACCAGCCATTGATTATGATCAGAGTGACAGTATCTGCTGGACTATTATTTTTATTAAGGTAAGGTGCTGTTGAAGGGCTGTAATATTGGTACCAAACTGCGCGACCTTCTACTCTAATTACTGAAACATATATGATAAATCAATAGATGAAGAACAAATATAAATGTAAAACCGGAATATTGATTAAAATGTCTCAGGATGTAAAACGACTACAAACATCTCTCAAATCGTCTTGTCTTACCGTGCGAGATACGAACGCTTAGCATGTGTTTGTATGTGTTTTTGTGTTTGTTTTCCCGGAAATGCAGTTACCTGATGTTATCATAGAAGGTGACTCGCCTTCCAAGGTTGAATCTCCCTTCTCCCCCTCCTCTTTCAGCTTCCATGTGCCCCATCATCATTCATTTTTAAACTACACAGATGCTTTTATCACTTTAATTTTATTATTTTACCATTTTTATTCAAATATGATTATTTGCTAATCTACTGTATTTGCTGCTAAAACCGTTTAAAAATTCGAGTTCTTGGCATCCAGGATCGGTTGAATCCACTTTCTATTATTTCAAAAATTAGTAAATCGGGAAATTAGCGCTACAAATTTTACATAAAACTCTACTCCAATAGATCTGAAAAACATGTTTGTGAAGGGATAATTTCACTTTCTAAGTTTTGAGTACACGGTTCCATCTAGTGAATGTGATGGATATTTTTTTCACAATGCTTTATAAAGATGAAAATACTTGGGACCGCCATTTAACACTAATCTAATAATAATATATAACGTTCGACAAGAACATCGGACTTTATCCCAATCATAAATTGGAATTTACTGCGATATGTCGTCGCATTAACTGACAGAGTTAATCCAACAATACAGTCGATTGACTAAGAGAAACTTCTAGTTTTGTTTTAGATAGCTCTGCATGTGTATGCTCCCAGAAAAGTATGCTGCAGGGTTTCCAATTTTGGAGAGAAAAACTACTATTAGAAAATCAGAAAATACTAATAAACCAAAATGAAATGAATACACTAGGTACTTTATGAATCGCCATACTGCATATATTTGTATTTCTAGCAAAGTAATTGAGATTTAATGCATTAACAGACACGATAGCAAGGCTGACGAACGTGAAGACCGGTAAGTTCTGAGAGATAGCTCACGGTAGTCTGTAATAAACTGTCTCTATTGAACATTAGTATTTATAATTCAAAATGGTCATAAATGTGAGACAGAATACTCAAGAGCTATTTGCAAAAGAAGAGCTCAGTAAAGACACAACTCAATTATGTGTCTTTCGTACTTAACGCATTTCAAAAACGCATTATACGTATCCTAGATTAATCATTATGGCGAACACTTTATATATACACAGTTAATTCTGTATTCTTCGTTTCTTTGTCAATTACTTTTTCCCCTCAGTGGCTACACTGTTAAACTCGCAAACAATTTTCATGCTTTTTGATACTAAATCTTTCAAACTGTTACTCAGGAATATCATAGAGCGCACTTCAAATTTCATATTCTCACTTTTCATATTCACCTGTATAATAGAATAACGGATGCCTACCTAAGTAAGAGTTCATTCCTCCATTCTAGTATCAAATCTAGATGAACAAATCCCCATCCCAGGATAAAGAAAATTCACAGAAAAAACTATGACGGAGAGAAAGTTAGCGGACTGACATCACGATAGATTACTGAGGCTTTCCACAGTAACCTGGAAAAAATATGCAATAATTGAGTATACTTTCATTATGAAAAATTTTCATCAAACTGACACGTATATTAGAAGAAGCACTATATACCTTTCATAATAAAATTTCAGATACTCTCAGGAGTTCTCATGTAGTTACATGGCTAAAATATGCACCGGCAATGAGGGAGGACCAGATTCTATTCCCAATGGAGTTTCATGTGATTTAGATAACCTCTTAAGTAGCACAACCACATCTCGTATGGCGTCGATACGGAAAAGAGCCTTAAATATACAAACCGCCAACTAATCAGTCGGAATCATTGTGCCAATTTCAGCCGGAATTTATAAAAATGTATTGACAAAAAAATAGTAATTATTTTAATCACAACAACTATATAATAATAATAGTAATAATAGTTGAAACAACCAATTTAACAGTAGTAATAAAAACATCCAAAGGCAAGGAGTCAAAAAGTTTTCGTAGTTAAGTAATGTTGTAATACAAGATAGTATTCATCCCCTGAGTTAAATATTCTAATGATTGTTGGAGAAAAACATGACAATAGTTTCGATAGTTTATGGTATATATGTATCGTCTAAAATTACAAGTCTAAGATATTTCACAAACCTTATGGAAGATTTGTCATTTAATACCTAGGTATATTACAAGCAGAAAAAATCATAAATTTATTACAACATACTTAAAAGAATAAAGTTGTTATCGCAAAGCAAAGTCATTAATGAAATTGTGTTACATACCTCGTATTTTACCTATATCTTCGAAAGCAGTAAATTTAATTGATTCTTAGTGTAAGAACAATGTAATTCTCCACCAAACTAAGCACCCAAATCGGTGAACTTGTGGACATTAAAGCAAAATAAAAGATATTCGACATTTATTAGCTTAATCGTACAGTGGCTTTATAATATTTTAGAACAATAATTATCTTAAAGATGTTTCATAACATTTCGTATGTTTCAGGTTAAATATAGAAATCGCTAAATAAAGTAGATGCAACAACGTAGATGGAAACCAAACTAAATCCAGGATGGAATTTCAAAAGAATAACAAAATCCTTGTTCTTTTTCTGTTGTTGTCCTTCCTTCACAGACACACAGCAAACGTTATCAAAAATACTGTTATTACAACATATCAGTCATATGAGCTTCACCTGGCACAATCGGTTTGGCGTTTGATTCCAAAGGTATTCCCTGACGCTAGTACTGTTGTCTTGCTATATAATCTCAATGAACTTCATACTGAACTTCTTGTTTATAACATCATGAATAAAAATGTAATTCCTATGCTAACAGTTCACCTAAATAGCAATAGTACATCATCTTCAGGCGTTTCAATAAAAAATCCAATAATTGGTGACAGTGACGTTATATTTCTAGTCACGGAAAGTGAGCAGGTCCTCACGTATTTATTAGAAGATACTGCTAGCAAGTATTATTGGAATAACCGAGCTAATTTCCTTGTTATTTATGTATCAGTGAATGGACATACTAAAGTAGATATTAATTGTTTATTGTTAGGATTTTGGAAGGCACAAATTCTTTATGTTGCTGTGCTAATGTTTAAGAATTCATCTTGTAACAACGCATCTAAACCAGTTGTTTTTGTGTGGTCGTACAACCCTTTCTTGAACACGACATATAAGGGCAACATAACACCAGAACAATTATCAGGAAATATTTCGATAATTCAAGAAGCTTTCTCAAGGAAGAAAATAAATGATCTTAACAAATATGTCTTGACTACGACTGATATGGAAGGAAATGCCCTTCCAATTTTCTCATCCAGAAAACTTGGTCATGCTGATAACTACACAGTAGAAGGTTTCATTGTGACCGTGTTTGAAGCACTTAAAAAACATATGAACTATAAAACTAAAAGTATTATAAGACACGGACCTCTCAAAGTTGGATATAAAGCAGAGAATGGTACTTGGTTGTACATGATGGGAAATCTTGTGAGAAAGGAAGTGGACATGGCAGGTGTGACTTTTGCATCAATCCTTGAAAGATATAAAGCGGTTGATTTCACAGATTGTATTTTTATTACAAGATATGCAATTTTGGTACCTAAAGCAAAAGTATTACCATCGTGGGTAGCTTTGGTATTATTCTATAAAGCCGAAGTGTGGTACTGTATTATTATTTCTTTTTCTGTAGTTCTTATTTTACTAATACTGTTTCCAAGGTCTAGATTTGTTGAAGCTGATACCCGGAAAGGATTGTGTACAATACTTTGTTATGTATGGTCTATTCTTTGGCAAGTGTCAGTAACGCAGCCGAAGAGTAACGTTATAAGAATAATATTCTTTATGTGGGTTTATTGTACCCTAATTTTTGGGTCATTATATCAAGGAGGTATTGTGAGTATTTTATCTATTCCTAAACGATATTCTGATATCAACACTCTACAAGGTCTTGTAAATTCTCAATTGCAAGTAAGAGGCAGTAGAATTGGTAAGACGATATTTAATGATAACTCGAATAAATTGTTATGGACACTTCATGAAAGATATGTTATAGATGCTAACCTTGAAAATATAATAGCGAACTTAATAAAATACAGAAATATTTCAGTTTCATCTTTAGATAATATTTTAGATTATTATGCGCACAAGGCTCATAAATGTTTAAGTTGTCCTCCGGGCTTTCACATGATGAATGAAAAAACAGATATCCGACCTCACGCTATTGCTTTATCCAAAGGTTCACCATTTTTTCATCGTTTTAATACTCTTATTGGAAGAATGAAACAGGCTGGGTTAATCGAGAAATGGGAACAGGAAGTTGTGAAACAATCTAAGGATAACAGCAAATGTGAAAATCCTTGTGAAGCTGGTGTCGAATCTATTTCATTGTACAAAATACAACCGTGTTTCTACATCATTGGAATTGGATATATAGGTGGACTTCTTGTATTTATTGTTGAAAAATTACGACAGATTTATGATGAAAGATGACAGAAAAAAAATTTGAAGGATCCGTAATGCGTGTAGGATAATTGCAATTTCTTAATTTTACAGTTTTTTAAATCGTAACAGAATGGTATAAAAAGGGGAAAAAGATTACAATTTTGGATTAATGATATCATTTGCTATGAATTGTTGTGTTTAATTCAAAAGATTATGTTAGTATCAATGAACATATAATTTGTCTTAAAATAACAAAAGTACTAAACTGACATTTTCAAAACGAAACAATAGAAAATGCTGAGTATTGTTTCCTTGAAACATACCTCATTCGACATTACTGTTTTTCCCTGCACTTATCATGACATTGTAAATAAAAATTAGATTGAATTATGAAACATGAACTACGAGTGTTTGGACTTCTATAGGCAAACGTTTTGTCTTGCTACTAAAAACATTTTCAGAATGTATATATGTATATATTGTAGATAGAGTTATTCGCTTTATTGACTCGTTTAATAAAACAAAACAACAATTGTACAAGAGGTAATATTTTACATTAAAACTAGTATGGAATGATATATATATATATATATATATATATATATATATATATATATATATATATATATATATATATATATATATATATATATATATATGTTGTAAAGTCGTGAGAGTGCCTCAAATGGGCTCTAAGGTGTGAAATATGAATATGTAAATAAAATGAAAATTTAAATAAATTTAAATATGTTAATTTGAAATGCAAATGATCTTAGTTATATGCAAATTACTAGTAACGTCGGTAGAGCTTGATTTAAATGTCCGTAGAGCAAAATTTAATCTGAAGTGATAAAGAGACTATGCTGAACAAAGTGAATTTAATTTTACATAAGTTTTTCAAGCAAAAATGAGACTCTAATTTTCAAGTCTACGTGTTTTACTCCATGTATTAAGAGATAATACTATTTCCCACTCACGCAACAACATCTGGTTGTTGTTCAATCACATTGTACCAGACTGTGACAACTCCAGGACAGCTGAAAGGAATACACAATAATAGACACTTTTTACATACTTGAGTGGACTTCCTGTGGAGAATGATGAGCACAGATTCATTGGATGAGTAAATTTTAACTTGGTGTAAACACACGTTAATCACTGTACATTGAATTTACAGTAAAAAGAAAAAATACTTTAAATTTTTGAATTTTCAAATTGTTTCGCCGAAATGTTTGTATTGTTCTTTTAGGCCTAATTTGTTTTATCACGAGAGTCCGTGCACGATACGATGCATCTCCTGATCCTAGTCCTGGATGTCTCCTACGATCCCATCTCCTCTTCTACGCGTTGGCCCCACTATCTTCCCATTTAGTGGGACGTCGGACCAACGTGGGCCTTGTTCCTCTTCCCACATTGACAAAACATTTTCCGCTGCTCTCCTGTTCGCCTATTATAGTCAGTTCAGAGAATAACTGACGATTCCCAGTGACTTTTGTCTGCAGTGAACTAAGTTCTGGACACCGCTCCTTTCGCCTAATCTAGCGCGATCCAGCCTGTTAGGTGGCTATGGTGCGACTAGCTAACTTCATCACCCTAATAGGAAAGGGAAGATGACACTGAATGTAAAATAGCGTTCACAATAATAGCTCGTAGTTTCCTGCTCATTTCAAACTGTAACGCAAACCACTGTCCTGTGCCTATGCACACAGTTGCGATGATTACCTCTACAGGATTGACAACGAAAGTTTATATTGTTCTCACGCTGAACATTCTGAACATGACAAATATTTCATGTGATTAGCAATTCTTTATATAAATGACGTTGGCACGCATCACTAACGTAAGAGAAAGAATCACCAAATTTAGAGTTCGCTAAAAGCGCTGTCGATGCACATCACATTATCTATATGCCCAAGAAAACTAATGTCTCTTTACCGAAGTTAAGATATGAAAATCTCGAAGAGCGCGAAGAGACTCCTGCTCTGACGACCAAAACCAATTCACCAAGTTCGCGAAGAGTGATACCTCTGCTTTGGCGATTAGACACGAATTTCCCAGATTCCTCCCGTCAGTTCTCTTTTAGCAAACCCTTCTTCTTGTAAACAGTCTGGGCTCGCTTCCTACCTACTGCAAATCTTATGACGGGGGTGAGGCGCGGTACCAGAGGAATTCGTCAACAGGTCATTGCACCTCTGACCTCAGTTTACACTTTACCATGTTCTCATGTTAATTATTTAAAGTTGTTAACTAATATTCACAATCCGACGCTTGCACTATCCAGAAGAAATGTCAAGCTTTCGTTCGGTATGTCTCACTTCACTCAACATATCACTAATAGATGAATAATTTAGGTTTTTACACAAAATGTGTATGCATTTCACTCGAGTTATCCCCTTCCGTTCACTCACTTCCGCAGTGGTACCGCCTATCGGGATTACTCTGAGTTGGTCCATCTATATGAGGGGTTGCTACAGCTGAGATTTGCACTTATTTACATTGTTTTTCGGTGATTGAAATGTTTGTCACCACACAACACATTAAAATAAATATATACATACATTAATGCACCTGCCCTGAACATATGGCATGCTGTCATATCAAATAAACACAATAATTAAACATTTTGTTCGTCGTGGGTGCTGTTTTTTTTCTCCCCAGGACGTCGGCTGTCACGGCAACCGCGTTGTCGCTCTTACATTTATCATGCATCCCCCTCAGGTTTAAACTGTTGGACTTGTCGTCCTGAACCGAAATAAGCCTTTCTTTATTCGTTTACTAAATAATACTGTGAAGCGATTAACCTATCTTACATACTACGAAATCGAAACTTCAAGAAAATTTTTATAACACTAAAAGAATTACTTGTGGAAGTAAACTTATTTACAGGGGTGAAGGTTTCTACAGGGAATGCTCGTTTCCTTGATTTTGCTCCGGTGAGGTGAGGGGAGCTTCAAATTGTTAGGTCCATCTTGGGCTGGCAGAAATTTCGTTGAAGATGATGCTTACCACGAAAAAGGTGTGATTTCTGGTCAACTAGTCAAAATTTCACACTTCTTTGTATATGAAAATTTCGCATATACCTCTCAACTCCAGCAAGCGTTTTTAACAATGGCTGTTCTCGTCTCGGTGTCTCCAGCTGTCAAAGTATCCGACCGTAGTAACATTGTCGTTGATATCTTTTATATGTCTTTGGATACTGGAATTTCTGCCATATTCCCGTACTCTATGGACAATAGAGTTAGCTACGATATACCAGTGGCTTCGAATTCTTGGGTGTTCTCTGCTTGCAGACAAAGAATTTTCAAACTTTTCTCCCTTTTTTTCTCTATGTGCTGGGTTTCATGCGAGCTTAATTCCAACTTCCTATGATTTCCAGAGCATCTCCTTACAATTACATTTCACTTGAAATCAATATTTAATTAATAATCTTAGCCTATTTTGATGCTTCACGTATGACAATGATATAAACTCAAATAATAATAATAATAAGAAGAAGAAGAAGAAGAAGAAAAGGAAGAAGAAGAATAATACACATAAAAATGAAATTACTCAACACTATTACTTCCACAATTAATCCTTTACTTATTACCTAACTAAATGCAAATGCAATTATACGGCAACAATATATTTTATACATAAATTACATACAATAATAATAATATGCATAACAAGATTGATATGATTTTTATACGGTACTGTATCTATGTTAATATATATATATATATATATATATATATATTTGGAAGTACTGCTTTATTGCAGGACCATGGTAGAGCAAATTATATTCGGGAATCGTTTTCTCCCACAGCCAAGTTTAATTTCAAAATATTCCTTTTATAAACAGTATGATACAAAATCATTATAATGTAAGAAATCCTCTAATAATTGGATAAAAGAAAGATGTCCCAAGGCCCGAGCAGCCTAAGAAAGGATCCCCATACACATCCTCGCAAACTAAGTGGAGTGGCTTTAGGATCCCCAATGTTCCACGCAAGGGGAGAGAGGTTAGAAAGCCACAAAGCTCCAGGCAAGCTGGGTGGCTCAGGTTAGGAATCCCACAGTGTTCCAAGCAAACAAAGTAGGCAGAATAGGAGGCCTAGAGCTCCGAGCAAGCTAAAGGCTTTGGGTTGCTTGCAAGTACTAGCCAGCCAAAAATTTACTAGAAAGAATATTTTGCAGTCACAGTGTTTATACAAATATACAAAAATCACTTTGCGACATAGTAAACATACCAATATTTTTTATTTTGTTTATGGCATGTCTCTAACAAATTAGAAAAAGTGATATTTGCTATTTATTCTTCAATTTATTGTGGATATGTCCAGCTGCATAGCGGCCAGTGATTGATAGGCTGCTTTGGGTCAAATAATTCAAGGTAATCCATTTAGACCTATGAGCATCAGTGAACCCAAGCTGAAACCTCTTTCACAATAGTTGGTGAAAACTGGCAAAACACAGATTATACTTAACAGTTTTAAGAGCAAAGAAAACCTGTATTTGTGTTGCACTGTTTCCTGCAGAAGTTCAGGAAGACAAAAGTTTTTTGAAATAGCTTTGACTGTGTACCACAAGCATAAAATGTTCTTATGCAGTTCACTCTCCTGCACCTTGGCAGTTTCAATCCAGGTTTTTAAAATAGTTTATCAAAACTGATATTTCTTGCTTACCAAATTGTTCAAGTTGATTGTTTGTAGGCCACAGAAATGTATCAAACATAGATGTTCTTTTTGCAATGTCGATGTCGACTACTGAAAGAATTCATTTACCGTATTTTACGGACAATTAAACGCACTTTTTTTCTTCGAAAAATTGACTAGAAAATTCAGGTGTGTGTTATACTCGAAATTAATACAAAAATGTGCAGTGTTTGATTTAAATTCCCGTCAGTCTTAAAAATGAACATTTATTCGATGCCGCGGAAAACCCATCTCTATCTGGCAACATTGGATTCAACTGCCAGCCGCAGCGCACTGATGCGATGAACATGGGTTTCGAAGATTCTAAGCTTGCTATCATTGTCTCCCTACCACGGAGTAGAAAATACAGATCGTAACCTCTGTGAAACGATATTAAGAAAACAAAAAAAAAAAAAAAAAAAAAAAGCTTAGAAACTAAGATGCGTCTTATAGTCCTTAAAATACGGTACTTAGTGCTTTCAAAACACCTTGTAGCAGTTTCTTCCTGTGTGGTTCAAACAACTTTATGCCATCATTTTCCATATTAGAAAAACTAGCTTTTAGTTCTTTTTGATGAAATTTCTGTTCATATTCTCCTAAAGAAACACTCAGTTGCTGAAAATCATGCTCAGCCTTTTCAACACATGATTTAATTTCACTTAATAGAAGGTGTGTCTTCTAAGATACCAATGAGAATGTTTTGAACACTGAGAAGAAATCCATCAGAAAATAAAGAGTTCACATGAACATGTAACATTTCTGCTTCTTTAAGAGTCCTTTAGCCTTGTCACTATCTTTTTCTTCAGAAGTAACAATACTTTCAAAATGTGCGAATAAACATAGTCAATTTGTAATGTCTGCTTTTATTGTCCCAAGTTTGCTTGCCACCCATCTAACAACATGATGTTTCTTTAGTTTAACCATAGTTTAAGACACAGCAATTAGAATTCTAACATAAGAATAAAGGTTAATAATAATTAGCGTTAGTTGCAGAAGACCAGGTTATATTGGCACATCCGTAGATCCATATTTCATGTAACGAAGGTACTGGTAAATGGTGTTAAGCTTAACATAAGCTAAATATCCACAGGTCTTAGTTGGCTAACTGTTAGTTTTCTTCCGATTTGATTAATGAACTTATTAATCCAAAATGTAATTAACTGAAAATTTTGAAAATTGTTTCTTAATATGGATAGAATATATATTTTACAAATGAATAACGAAAAATATTTATTTACCTACACATATTCTGAAGTTATTTTCTGACACGATGTTCGATGCTGTAAGTGCAAATGTAGTCATTACTGACACAAAAAGAAAATCCATCTAAAAGTCCGTTAACTAATTATTTTTTCATGAATATGTTGATCATTTTCCTCAATTTTGTTGCGCGGAAAATTAAATGAAAAGCTGACAGAATTCAAAGAAAACCGGGAGATGTTTATTGTCAGAGTCTGCAAATGTTGAAAAGAACTCTAAAATAATGGTGATATTTGAGAACTAAGTTTAAATTATTGAGAACACCAGCAGCTAGACTATTTCTCCAATCAAGATAAGTCCAATGACCAAAACATGCTACATACTAAAAATTCAATAGAAAACTTTAAAAAAAATGTGGTTACTATAATTGTATATCTTACGAGATGAAGGAATTTTTTTCTTTAAAAAAAGAAAGATCACTAAAATCCTTAATGAATGGAAAACCAAATACTACATAGATAACGAAAATAACTAAAATAGCAATAATAATAACACATAAAAGTAAATTAGAGAACGTTAACAATTCCAAGCTCGTGAATAAAGGTGAAAATATGGTCACTAAGGGATATATTAACTTGTAAAATCTGATTAAGAGTTTTAGAAAGTCATAAACGTTCTCTAAAGACTCTGCCTGTTTTTATTATATACAAGGGCTAATCAAAAGATAATGTAATAATATACATATGTTGTATAAAATTAAGGTACGGCCCAGGATTCTTTCTCAAATTATAAACAATTTAAGAATTCCTCTAGTTCGAGAGCCAGATACGACGATAGTGTTGTATGTCTTACCTATTAATTGGGACATTTTTATAAGCACTAACTTCATATAAAACAGAAGAAGAAATGGATATATAATAAGAACTAACAAAAAGTAGAATATAAAATAATATCGTTACTTATGTAACGATACTGTTATTAAGTACCTGTTTATTTATGACTAGTAAAGATATAACTAAAAATTACGCCATTATAATATGAATGTGTATTGAAATATTGTATCCTCGTCGCCAAAAGTGCCTTTACATCGCCGTGACGAGTATGTGACCAGTACTCAATGGAAGGGGCGGTCGCATAAGAAACTGTGATTAATTTTGAAGAGTTTTTACTTTGACTAGGGAAATAACGTAGGTATAGGGAGTAAAGGCATAGATTTAAAGTATCAGCGCACTGTCATCTGTGAAATGATTCGTATTCTCAGTTTTTCAAATCATTATCTTATATGTTAATTTAATAACTTCTAACAACTGCTACTGCCGCTTTTCAGGAATTTACTACGACATGTTCGCGGGTAAATTATTTCATTCGCCTCACTGTAATTATTTAGCCATCAGGATCCTGCCGCCTATAGTCGGACAATTTGTCCATGCCGACCAGATGCCGCGGTCGGATTGCCGGCGCCGGACACCGGCGTCTTTCCGCTCGATTTTCGACCGCGACGAGCAAAAAGAGATTCGTTTACCAAAAGAAAACTAAGAGAGTTAGAAGGTAATTTGTTGCTTTAAAATACGAATTAGGGCTTATATTTCCCTAGTAAAAAGCTTTCTCGAAACAGTCGGCAGACAGTCGGACGACGACTGCAAAAAGAGACTGCTGGGAATTTCTTGAAAAACGACGTCGGCGAAAGATTCAATAACGCGTACCAGCGGCACAGAGTCGAATTTTGGAAAATGAATAGAGCCTGTATCTTCTTTAATGATGAAGTAAAAATTGAAACTGTCCGAAGGTTTTTCTTGTGGGTGGGCACTAATTCCATAAAACATGTCTTGTGAAAACGGAGTCGGTAGAAAGTCGGCATACAGCGGACGGAACGACAGCGACAAATTATAGTTGTATAGACGTCGAAACGTTAACGGCATGCCGACCATAAAAAAAGGTAAATGCATTGAAAGAAATGTAGTAAAGGGACTGCATGTAAAGGGTATATGAGAAGTAAATACTTAAAATAAAATACAAGTACGAGAGGATCCTTGACAAACATTTTGGAAGGAGACGGCAAACAGCGGACGGCGACCGCGGCAAATGTTGTCGGAAAGACGCCGAAACGTTGACGGCGTGCCGACAAGTAAAGGAGCCGAAAGAAGGTCGGCAAACAGTGGATGGACCGACCTTGAAAAGATGCTCGGACAGGCGCCGAGCCGCCAGTGCCGCTGAAGAGCCTGATTGCAGAAATCGTAGTCTGGTTGCGCTGCTTGTATGTTCGGTTCGCGTTCTTCATTTGTCACATGGTGATGCAGTGTGGGTTGAGTGTTCAAACAAAGTTCGTTAAGGTTGAATTTACAAGTGGGAAAAATGTTTATAAATATAAATATATTCGTTTAAAGTATATATCATGCTGCATCAGTTCCCGAAGTAGCAGAACGCCCATAGTTTTATGGATTATTCATTGAGTATGAAGTGAGAGAGCAATATACATTTGGTGAGTTAATTTAATATTATGCATATACATTTCAAATTGTCATAAATTTTATATGTTGTGTTACATATGTTAATTGGTAGATTCGGTTATAGTATGTTCCCGCGCAATGGCGTCTGTGGCTTGTAAAATTTGGAGGGAAGGTATCAGAGAAAGTGATTTAAATGGTACTACCTAGCCCAACCTGTGTATTAACTTCGATTCTATTTGTTACCTTTCTGCTTACCTTGACGGACCCCCTAAGGTATATCAAGAACTCGATTACAATTGTAGGGTCCGCGCTGGTTCAGTGGTAGAATGTTCACCTCTGGTGCTTGGAGTCCCGGATTCGATCCCAGCCATCGCCATGTGAACTTTGTGGTGGGCAAACAGCGTCTTCGTGGGTTTCGTCGGGGTTCTCCCGTTTATTTACACTTTCTTCATTCCACCATTTCATTCATTACTCATCATCACCGTCTTCTTTAGCCTAACCGGCATAACCGTGGAACAAAAAACTTAAGGATTTCACTTAATTTTTTATTTAAAAAAACGAAACTTTTATTTAAGAAACTGTAGTACACGGTTTTCTTCTTGAAATTGCAAAAGTTTACATGCCTTAGTTTGTAAGGTAAGTGGCTGTATGATATGTATGATTATATGATTACCAAAGCCCACAAGTTTTCACTAACCTCGCTTACGCGTATACCCACCGTCGCTGACGCACTTGTTCCCTTCGAACACCCCCCCGCGCGGGCCCACCGCACCAGTGTTGCCCTGCTAGACTCAGTTATATAGAATTCGTGCTTTTTAGTGGCCAACTAGCACCAGAGGCGGATCCAGGGGTAGCGATCGGGGCGATTGTCACCCTTCCAAATGAGGAAAGTTTATTTTATATATAAATAAAACCCATTCCAGAGTTTGGAGTACTCAAAAGTAGCTCTAAGTAGTAGTATTACAACCTCCCTCCCTCCCCCAGAAATCCGTCCTGGATCCGCCCCTGACTAGCACAGGTTGGTTTGTGTTTTTTGCACTGTAGTTTTTATGCCCCTAACCTAGTGTAAAGTAATCGAACATAACTTAATCTAATCCAACCAAATATAACCGATCGGAGTACGTTTTGGTACATTTTTTTTCGATTTTCAAATTGGTTCTGCGATACAACAGTAAATCCCTAAATTTAGGTTAGGTTAGATTGGATAATTTTTAGATTAAGTGCTCTGACGTACTGCTAGACGTTACAGCTTGATTTTGTCTTTTGTGAATAGTTGTTGCATAATAGAGTGAGAAAGTGACCCGCAACCTTTTCTTATGGCAAAAATACTTAATAAAGCGAGGTGGTATACAGGCTGCACTCTTATAATACAATCAAAGGAATGCTATTTCCAAACAGAAATCCTACTCCACGGAAAAACGTCAGCGCGGTGAGTGATACACTGAGAAAATTAATCGGTAACCAACTGGAGGTTAAAGGATAAGTTGGGTGCTAGAAGCAGTTAATAATTTTATCTATGTCAGGTGTGATATTTTCATGTCGTCCTGTGGAAATATTTTAGAAGCAATAAGAAGGAAATTGGTGAAATAATTAAAATTTTTCATCAATTATTCCGGGTGGTGCGCCGAAAATAGACCTCAACGAACACAAGTTCGGATTTGTACATGTTTTAAGCCTAAATAACAAAAAGGAAGATAATTATCTTAGAGAAGCGTGGACAATTTCTGATAATGCTTGTGCCATGAAAAGGTTTGTGTTCGTTTAGTATTCTCTAGTATTTAGTGTCTCTTTAGTAACCTAATAAGATCCACTAGATTATATACTGCAGGACTTATTTCACATGTGAGCAAAAACTTCCAATTAAAAAAAAAAACAAATGCAGGAGAAATGAGGTATTGGTTAAACGCTCTTGTGTACAGGTTTACTTGTGGCGCAATACTAAAAAAAAATTGAAAAATTATAATTCTTTCACCAGTTTCTTTTTTATTGTTCCCTAGACGGTTTCCAATGGGCGGAATATATTTTACTTGGCACAAATAAAATTCAAGGGGACCTCTAGAAGTAATTGTTGAAAAATTATAATTCTTTTACGATTTGCGTATAAATAAGGCTTCCAGATGTCTAGCATAAAAACAGCGCAAAAAGCACAAAACAATCTGTGCTGGGTGGCCACTAAATAGCACGAATGCTATCGAACCAAGTCAGATAGTGCGAAACTGGTGGGCCCGCGCGGGAATACTTCCGAAGGGAGCAGGCACGTCAGCGATAGTGTGTATGCGCAGAACTGAGGGTAGTGGAAGGAAGTGCGTTTTGAGAATAATACAAGTTTCAACAACACTTGTTGTTGTTTCATACTAGTAACTCTCCACTTGTAAACAAAATACAGGTTCTGCATTACTGTGCAGAAATATGATGCCGGTGTACACAGTGCAGAAATAAGCCGCCCGTGGAAAATAACATCTAATAGAGCCACTTTTCATATGCACTCATTTGTTTTATTCGTCGTAAAGCACTTGTAATGATTTAACATTAGTAAACCAAAGATACAGTTGTATTACATTGTATGTAATTAAGTTACCTGTAGAAATTCGTTCCTTATAAACATGTCTTTTTATGGAAAGTATTGAATTTTACCTGTATATCTTCCAAAATGTAGTGCACCAAAACTACACCTGCCACAGACTATCTTATTTTGATTTTTTGCGGGCCGCGGTGACTCAGTGGTAGAGCGTTCATCTCTGGTGCATGGGATTCCTGGTTAAAACCCTGCTCCTGTCAAGTAAACTTTGTGATGAACAAACACCGTGTGCGTGGGATTTCTCGGGATTCTCCCGTTCCCTCCCACTTTCTTCATTCCACCATTTTCATTCATCTCTCATCATCACCGTCTCCTTTAGCCTGACTGGCATAAACGTGGGACGTAAAACTCAAAAATTTTATTTTCATTTTCCGAGTGTTAACCCTTTCTCCTGACACTGTTTCACGATGTGTAGGTACAAAAGCTTGGACATCGGAAGTTTGAAAAAATTAAACAATTTAACATTAACATCTGTAGAAAACCATTAGCGACTACTATTAAAACTTTTTTTGAGGAGAAAAGCTCATCATGAACCAGGGTTTGAAAAAACCCGGGCTTTTTGAAAAAGCCAAGCCCACCTGGGCCCATATGGGTTTTCTCGTTTATTTTCGGGTTTAATTGGGTTTAATCGGTTTTATTTCGAAATGTTTCAATGTCTGGGGTAAAAGTGTTAAAATGTGATTTATATTTCAATATTGTCATTGTCACAACTTGCAACAATTTTCTACTCACTGCCGTTTTGAAAAAATGGCCGCCATTTTGATTTTTTTTACATTGGACCGCCGAGATAATCTACACAGCAAATTTAGCATATCTTGTGCTTCTACCGTCAGAATTTCAACTTAAAAGACTGAAAATTGCGCTTCGTATCGTAGATACTCGCTCATTTGACAAAATGGCCGCCATTTTTATATTTTACGTTGGTATGCCGCCAAAATCTAAGCAGGAAATTTAGAGTGTCTCGTGCTTGCACTATGAAAATTTTAACTTAAAAGGCCGAAAGTTGAGTTGATTTTGTGTTTAACGTCCCTTTCAGCAGCGAGGCTATATAAGACGGGACCTACTGATTAAAGTGGAATCCGAACCACGTGAGCTCCCTCCGGGAAGCAAACACGGGTCACCCACGCCGAAGACGCATACACTAACCGCTTATCCATAAAGGAGCTCGGCAGACAAACGAACAAATGTAAATCAAGTCATCCAGAAGCCTGACTGACGTTCGCCAAATATGGATACCAAAAGGGGTCTATTAATTTAAAACAAAGATACAATTCATGTTGTATGAAACAAATAAATGTTTCAAAATGTCTTACATGAAATTAACATCTTCCAGCGTAAATAAACCTGCTATATTTTCTCCATGAGAATACGGGACAACTCAGATCTCCCCTCCCCTCAACTTTCCAACACAATGAATTGAACTATAGTCTGGTTATGAACAAAAGTATAATAGGCCGCGGTGGCTCAGTGGCAGAGCGTTCACCTCTGGTGCATGGGGTCCCTAGTTCGATCCCAGCTCGCGCCAAGTGAGCTTTGTGGTGGACAAACACCTTGTGCGTGGGTTTTCTCGGGATTCTCACGTTTCCTCTCACTTTCTTCATTCCGTCATTTCATTCATTTCTCATCATCACCGTCACCTTGAGCATAGCAGGCATAACCGTGAGACTAAAAGTAAAAGTTTTCATTTTATTTTTTTTCAGAATACGTATAATAGGCGAAAGGTCACAAAACAGCAGCTGCTTTTCTCTGTTCGTACCCTGCAATTAATTGTATAGCCTAAAGATGCCTAAAAACCTAAGAAGTGCTATAAAAATGCTTTACAGGAGCACATTATGCAAATTATTTAAATCAGTGGTACAATATACCTTCAATATTCTTCGCGCGTTTAGCAATATTTATTTACATGGCTGTATTTGCCAAAATTACCTTCGTCAGTTTAATCTGATGAAAAGCTGCTTTTTCACCCTGTGTCGTGTGTAATTGTCAGGACCAGAGTTACATTTTTCTAAGACCTGGACCAAAGCACAATTCTGTGTCCCTAGCCTCTGAAAAAGATTATAATTTTTGTTAACTTATCTAATGTGTTGCTGGAGAAAAGGTCAGCTATCTTCCCTGTGTTTGTTAATGTAAAACACTCAAAGCCCTTTTTTTTTTTTTTTTTTTTTTTGGATACGGAGAGTATCCGAGTTTCCAGCAATTTCAATGGAAAAAGTAGCAACGCAAATTTCACTTGCTATCAAGTCGAACAGGGTGGTGTAATAACTTCCTCCAAACTGTTACATGCAACAGCGTTCTGTTTATTCATTAATTACAGGATTCCCAGCCAATGTCAGAATTTTTTGTTTTTCACTTTTCGAATAAGCTGATATTGATAGCAGAAATGGAACGGAGTTAAAATATGGGACACTCGAGGCTAAAAAACAGGACTGTCCCGACGTATAGCAGGCTTAAGCGTAAAATAAATAGTTTTATTGTTGAAGTATTCATTTCCGATCCTTTTGAGTTTAATTCGGAAATTTCCCGAGCACTTCTTTCACGGCGTGTACATCAAAACTTCCGCTAGTACGAAAATTTGAACTCAGCACTTGAAATAGTAATCGTTACATAGTCTTCGGAGCCCCAAGCATTAAGTTTCTTAAGTTTGACAAAAATTTTTACGCTATTGCTGGTGTTGATTCTACAGAATGCTTATTTTAAGAGTAGAAACAAATGACTGAACTAAACTGTTATTGATCAACCAAATTTTAGTTGAAAAATCTTGTGTTTTACATCAAAGGTAAGAAATAATACCAATAGTTTGTAATATGCCATTACAGTCTAATGAGATTATGTTTTTAATAGGAGGGTGCCCGAAATTTTTTGCACCGACTGTATCTGACGTTCAACAAACATTTCTGGCTGTTCATATAATTCGTAATATTGTTCGTTATTCTATTTCAAATTAACATGGAAAAACTGTAAAAAAATTCATTAGGAATTATAGTTTTGGGAATCAATATCTTTATTTATATTTAAATCAGTTATAAGTCTTGTATATGGATGTGTAAATGGATTATTACAATTCTTACGGTGTCAGTGCTATTTGAAAACATAGGTCCACTATTGGACGGAACTTTCAGATTAAATAACCAATCTAAAATTCGACAGAATTTTCAGGACCACCCTTCACCTCTCTTTAGATACCTAGGTCCTTCTAAAATCTAGTTTAATCCAGATTTTACCAAATTTTATTCGTTTCAAAGCCCCACCGCCAAAATGCTTTGTTTTGATTGGAGGATAAACCCACGCTATGATATTAGGGCGCAATTATTTCCATTCCATGCCGGGAAGTGTTACTGAAGACACTAGATTCTGATCGTCTAGCTTAAAAAGTCGAAAAGGAGCTAGAAAAGCTGCAAACAAGGTAATATTTGGGATTTTATTAACATGTATAACCACTGGAAGTCTTGAGGAGCCATGAACTATTAAATTTCATAGTAAAAAACTGGACTAAAAAGCTGAAATAGTAAGTGCTATATAGTGACGCCATGATTTCATCTACCGATCGCTATGGACAGGATTCCGAAGTAGTGTGATTTCCGTTTTTTTTCTTTTCCTAAAACCGGTTCTGAAGATCAGTGTTTCCCCTGATATTTTCACCTTCCAATTTTCCTGCTAATTGAGGGTTATAAGACCTGTCCATTATAGATTTGTTTATGTAGGTAGCGAGTGATTTCTTTTTTTTTTAACATACATGGCGGCATTCAATTCTGTTGTAGTTAGTATAGTAATCACAATGCACGTGTAAATTTACAGTAAGGGCTCTTATCTGACTCCCAAATTGGGAGTACGGCTTCCAGCGGGATGAGTTGAACATGTAGTTTGTTCCGGGTTCCTGCCCCTTCAGGGCAGGGGTCCTATTGTTAGCTAATACTTCGATACGTCCCCTCGGGGCATTGATTAAACTCTTAAGAATGTGATTCAGTGAATACAAGGGCCAGTTGGCCCTGTCCCTTTCTTTCCCTTTCCTTTCGAGCCGATTTAAAATGGTAAAATCTGAATGTTGTCTGTGTATATTTATTAGTATAACATGTATTAATGATAGTGATGATTGGTGTGTATTGGCATGATGTGTCTTGTAGTTTAAGTAGTATGTGTATATTTGTAATGTAGTATCAGTGGTAGTGGTAGTTAAGTGATGAAAGAGTGTGTGAGATAATTAAATATGGACAGTGTAGTATTTACTATGCGATAAATTGTTTATTATTCCGTCATTAAGTGAACTCATACACAATATTTAAAAGTGAACGTAATGTAGTACAATAATTCCGCGTACAAGGTCACGTTCAGGTGTTCAAGGGTTGATTATATCGTCGCTAGCCCCTAGTGTCAAAAGTCAGTACTAACCGCCATTCGCATGTCGATATTCTTAGTGATTTAGTTTCCGTGAAATTGACCCTTCTTTTCGAAATAAAACCTAGAAGGTATAATTCACAGCCTATATGGATGTACAGTTAGGTCAAGTGACCCAAAATTAATATATCCTGAAAATTTCAACATTCTGCTTAGTCTAGAAATCGCAATATTTAAGTAAATAAACAATACGTAATTTTTTAACAGAAGTCGGGCGATATGATGCTAGTTCTTCGCTTTGAAATTATATTAAATGTTCATTTTTTCTTTGTGGCTGCAGAATAATTTCATTGTTGCTACAGAATTTCATAAACATTAAATATTATCGCAGATAATTCTATTTTCAGTGAACATACGTAGGATTTTTTTTTCGTTCTTAATAAAGCTACCAGGTATTACATAGTATTGTGTGTGTGGTGAAAGAGTCTTGAGTTCGAGTGAGGTTGTCGTGCTGTGATCGGGATGGGAAATGTTTGTAGTGATTATAGATTTTAAAGTGTTATGATGAAATGTGTATATGAGCTGGGCGTAGATAGAGGAGACAGGGTGTTTGTAAAATAAAGCGTCGTAATAAATGAAAAGAATGATGATATGAATATAATATGAATATTAATACGAATATGAATATGAAAGTATATGAATATTGTAGTAAATGAATATAGAAGATAGGACACCCATATAGTGAAATATATAGTAGCCCAGTGAATACTTCGTCACGTGTTGATGTATATATATATATATTGAATAGATACGTGTAGCTACAAACATCTCAGGTTCTGACCCCTGCACCGGAATATCACGCGGACCGGAGGGCGATATATAGTCGGACTATGGTAATACTTTGTAGTTTAATGTGTTGTAGTAATAATCAACCATAGTAATACCATCTGATGGAATGAGTAGCATCATATAAGCGCTGACTAGACATATTGAATAATAAATTATGAAAAGACAGTAGTAGTTATACAACAGGGCTGTAGTGAATTATATTTTCTTGTCGGTTTTAAAAATAGAATATCCTGCTCCGTGTGATTTTTTTTCACGTCACCTACTCGGGCTAGCTTACAATGTTCATGGAGGCGACAGCTCTGATAGGGTTACAGAATCAAAACGATTAATTATTGAAATTTATTTACCGTCCCCGGGCATCGACCCCTCCCTCCTTGAATATTTTCGTTTTCTTTTCTTAGTTTCCAAACTAGATAGTGATGGAAATTAATCGATGCCTCAGAATTTAGCGCATTCTGCGAAGGGGAGCTATCGGTGAAGTTTGGCAATAGAAATCACCGATCCAAAATCCAGTTTATTTAATATTTTTTTTATTTTGGCAAAGTATCATTAGGGTTATCTTAGCTATTACTTTTACTCTAGTTTCATTACTGTCCTTGAACCTTCTTAGTTCTTCTGAGGGGTCAAATTTTTTTTTTCCTTACTTGGAGATTTCAAAATTGGGGACGCAGTTACCTGGTCCCTTCCACCTCTCCTTTTATCCTGCTGGCCTGGGCCGGATACGGGGCTCGGATTTCAATCTTACAAACAAACTCTTGTGGGATTGGGATCTGATGGACACAGAACTTGCATCCTTGGCAGCAGGGCCTCCCTCCTAATTTTTACGTATTTAAGTAAACTACCCTCTTTCGGCATATGTGAATATTTTTGGCTATGAGTTGTTATATATTTAAATTCGATCACTCTTCTGTGTAGTGAGTAGTACTTTAATATTTCTTCTTTCGTTGGCGCCGCTTTCTCTCTCTTGTCTCTTCCTTCATTTCTTCAAGTTTTTTTTTTTAATTTTCAACTTCCCCCACCCCCGATTTTGGACTTGTTTCTTACGATTTATTTAACGTACAACTCTGATCTGAAATTACCATCTGAGACGTTGCAAGACACGATTCATGGATAAAGTAGATATTGATTGGGTCCTCCATCACATTTTGACCTATCGCCGAAATGAACAAAGACTTCATATTTGACGACACTTCAATTACGTTTTTTCACCGTCGCCCCTTTAAGTTTTTTTTTTAATCCGTTGGTCACTTTCCTTTCTGTTTTGGTTTTCGATTACCTTGTAGTTGATCTGGGCCCAGAAATTGTATTTTGATTTATCTATTTATATCTTTAGAAATGTTCTGTGTTACGTGCCTGCCTCACAAAGTTTTTTTTTCATTATTTAAGCACTAATTGATTATATAAAAGCTAAAATTTATAGACGCGCGGTATCAGATAAAAAATTCAATTCTTTTCAAATGTAATGTTGGAAGTCATTTGTTTTCTTGGACAATGTTGCAACCTTTTCAAAAAATTTATTGTTGGGGTGATTAATTTAAATGTGTGCGCATTTATTATAAATATATATATATAGAGAGAGAAATGAATACGTCGAAATGTATATGTAATTAGTATGTGAATATGATTTTAAAGTAAAAGTATGATATTAAATGTATTATGAATATATGTAAGAGCGCTCGTGTCTGTCCCCCTAAACGTGTATTGGTTGCTATAGTTTACCAGTGAGTTTTCCGACGAATTTAAGAATGTAGATTTTGTCAAGAATACCGCCGTGCACTCAAGTAATTTTCCTTTTCTTCTGAATCAATGTAAATGATAACCTCTGTAATTATGTAATGGCATGCATTGAAAAGTAACGGCAGGTCTAAACGTAACCCACATCATAACGAATATTATCCCTAAACAACTAACCTAAAATCATTGTGGAAAGTGCACCTTGAATCCTTCTCACCTGCATATGTATTCTGTGACTTGACCAGTTTTTTCCATCCTCAATTTGAACCATCATACTCCGTACTCCTGTGGAAGATTGTTTTTCTTTTTTTTTTTAATCCGAACCATGTATACAGATATATAAAAGTGATCTAAAGGAAAGGTCTCGTGACGTGTCCCAGTGTTGGATAAATAACTTGAAATTATTCAATTAATAAGTTTGGAAATAGACCGTCTAAGAGGAGAAACATCCTCTGGTGTAAGTGATTTTCTCGAAATCCCTAGATGGGTATAAACGTAGCAGTGTGCAATTGCAGATATAAACTGTTAAGAGCTACAAACCAAGTATAGTCGATGAATGGTTTTTGTAAACCACTAGTTATATATATATATAGATATATACACAAAATAAGTTAAATGGAGCGAAATGTTTTGAACACTATGACTAGTGCGTGATTTGTGATTTGATCGCTCAAAATTATTAATATTTTATTGATCAATGTGAGGTAGAGACTCATATAAGTTCTAATACATCTAAAAGTTTTTTTTCCTCTTTTCTTTCCTCTTTGTCCAATTTTTTTAAGTGAAATAAGTGTCTTTTTTGCGTATGTCGCAAATCATAATTTTGCTTTAGCATGCCTAAGATATGATACATGTAATTATATTTTTTTTCTTTTCTTTCCATTTGTCAATATGATTGAATATACAAAAATTTACTAAAATATAACACTATGTACTCTATTAATATATAACCAAGAACTTGTGCTTTTAATATTTTCTTCATAATTACTTGTTTTGTCTTTTCTTTTCACTATGAATGTAATAAACTATTTGTACCCTTGTAGCTAGTTGATTTTCCTTTAAACATATATACACTGTCCTGAGTGAGTGAGCGTGTGAATGCATGATAGATTTAATTTAGGTAATTTTAGTGATATCCTTTGTCATATTAACATCTGTAATATATGTGACATGTTTTAATAGATGTGTTAAGGTAAATAACCTAGGTCATGAAGGACCGCTACTAATGGTTTAAATCGGCTCTAGGAGTGAAACAAAAATAGCAGGATGAGCCTAAATACGACATCTTTCTTCCAGGAAGTTGAAATTCTTATTGATACGATACATAAATTTATATTGAGTTTATAAGTCTGATTTTTTTTTCTCTTGGCTAATTCATATGTGTGGTCGATCCTAGAGAACAGAGTTCAGATGCTGGATGGTTATCAATCACCGGTTGGAATAACAGTACAAAGAATGATTTCACCTTTCTCGTTTCCAGGTCTAGGTCTGGGCAATCCCACGGTCGTGGTGCCTGGAGCTAGGTCTGGCTGGTATGAGGGAACATGTGTCTATTCCGAAGCATTCCAAAATTGATTAGTCGTTAATAACATTTAGAATGATTCATCTTTCAACGACTTTCCCGACCTTTTACTATATTTCCGGAATTATCCAGTAATCTGTTTCTTATTAAAATACCCTATTTCTTTTCTTTCTTCCTTTCCTACCTCCTTTTTTTACCCTTCTACTTTCTTCTCTTTCTTTTCTATTTCTAAATGAAAGAAAACGGAGTAATGATTGAGAGTAGTCGCTATTGGCACGGTCAATAAGTTGTTTATATGAGTTTTCTTCGGGAGTCCGATATGGAATAATCAACAATAACAAGAAAGTTTATTGAAATTTACTTTATTGGAAAATAATTCGGATTTCAATCAGTAGGTGATGTTTCGTAATCGTCCTCGTTAAAGAGAATTAATTTTAGCGACTTCTCTCCAGTACATTGCACATTATTATTTTTTCTTCTTTTTTTTACGTTTTCTTTCATTACAGTCTAATGAGATTATGTTTTTAATAGGAGGGTGCCCGAAATTTTTTGCACCGACTGTACCTGACGTTCAACAAAATTTTCTGGCTGTTCATATAATTCGTAATATTGTTCGTTATTCTATTTCAAATTAACATGGAAAAACTGTAAAAAAAATTCATTAGGAATTATAGTTTTGGGAATCAATATCTTTATTTATATCTAAATCAGTTATAAGTCTTGTATATGGATGTGTAAATGGATTATTACAATTCTTACGGTGTCAGTGCTATTTGAAAACATAGGTTCACTATTGGACGGAACTTTCAGATTAAATAACCAATCTAAAATTCGACAGAATTTTCAGGACCACCCTTCACCTCTCTTTAGATACCTAGGTCCCTCTAAAAACTAGTTTAATCCAGATTTTACCAAATTTTATTCGTTTCAAAGCCCCACCGCCAAAATGCTTTGTTTTGATTGGAGGATAAACCCACGCTATGATATTAGGACGCAATTATTTCCATTCCATGCCGGGAAGTGTTACTGAAGACACTAGATTCTGATCGTCTAGCTTAAAAAGTCGAAAAGGAGCTAGAAAAGCTGCAAACAAGGTAATATTTGGGATTTTATTAACATGTATAACCACTGGAAGTCTTGAGGAGCCATAAACTATTAAATTTCATAGTAAAAAAACTGGACTAAAAAGCTGAAATAATAAGTGCTATATAGTGACGCCATGATTTCATCTACCGATCGCTATGGACAGGATTCCGAAGTAGTGTGATTTCCGTTTTTTTTCTTTTCCTAAAACCGGTTCTGAAGATCAGTGTTTCCCCTGATATTTTCACCTTCCAATTTTCCTGCTAATTGAGGGTTATAAGACCTGTCCATATATAGATTTGTTTATGTAGGTAGCGAGTGATTCTTTTTGTTTTAACATATATGGCGGTATTTAATTTCTCTATAGTTAGAATAGTAATCACAATGCACGTGTAAATTTACAGTAAGGGCTCCTATCTGACTCCCAAATTGGGAGTACGGCTTCCGGCAGGATGAGTTGAACATGTAGTTTGTTCCGGGTTCCTGCCCCTTCAGGGCAGGGGTCCTATTGTTAGTTAATACTTCGATACGTCCCCTCGGGGCATTGATTAAACTCTTAAGAATGTGATTCAGTGAATACAAGGGCCAGTTGGCCCTGTCCCTTTCTTTCCCTTTCCTTTCGAGCCGATTTAAAATGGTAAAATCTGAATGTTGTCTGTGTATATTTATTAGTATAACATGTATTAATGATAGTGATGATTGGTGTGTATTGGCATGATGTGTCTTGTAGTTTAAGTAGTATGTGTATATTTGTAATGTAGTATCAGTGGTAGTGGTAGTTAAGTGATGAAAGAGTGTGTGAGATAATTAAATATGGACAGTGTAGTATTTACTATGCGATAAATTGTTTATTATTCCGTCATTAAGTGAACTCATACACAATATTTAAAAGTGAACGTAATGTAGTACAATAATTCCGTGTACAAGGTCACATTCAGGTGTTCAAGAGTTGATTATATCGTCGCTACCCCTTTGTGTCAAAAGTCAGTACTAACCGCCATTCGCATGTCGATATTCTTAGTGATTTAGTTTCCGTGAAATTGACCCTTCTTTTCGAAATAAAACCTAGAAGGTATAATTCACATCCTGTATGGATGTACAGTTAGGTCAAGTGACCCAAAATTAATATATCCTGAAAATTTCAACATTCTGCTTAGTCTAGAAATCGAAATATCTAAGTAAATAAACAATACGTAATTTTTTTAACAGAAGTCGGGCGATATGATGCTAGTTCTTTGCTTTGAAATTATATTAAATGTTCATTTTTTCTTTGTGGCTGCAGAATAATTTCATTGTTGTCAGAATTTCAGAAACATTAAATATTATCGCAGATAATTCTATTTTCAGTGAACATACGTAGGATATTTTTTTCCGTTCTTAATGAAGCTACCAGGTATTACATGGTATTGTGTGTGTGGTGAAAGAGTCTTGAGTTCGAGTGAGGTTGTCGTGCGGTGATCGGAATGGGAAATGTTTGTAGTGATTATAGATTTTAAAGTGTTATGATGAAATGTGTATATGAGCTGGGCGTAGATAGAGGAGACAGGGTGTTTGTAAAATATAGCGTCGTAATAAATGAACAGAATGATGTTATGAATATAATATGAATATTAATACGAATATGAATATGAAAGTATATGAATATTGTAGTAAATGAATGTAGAAGATAGAACACCCATATAGTTAAATGTATAGTAGCCCAGTGAATACTTCGCCGCGTGTTGATATATATATATTGAATAGATACGTGTAGCTACAAACATCTCGGGTTCTGACCCCTGCACCATAATATCACGCGGACCGGAGGACGATATATAGTCGGACTATGGTAATACTTTGTAGTTTAATTCGTCATAGTAATAATCAACCATAGTAATACCATCTGATAGCATGGGTAGCATCATATAATCGCTGACTAGACATATTGAATAATAAATTCATGGAAAGACAGTAGTAGTTATACCACAGGGCTGTAGTGAATTATATTTTCTGGTCGGTTTTAAAAATAGAATATCCTGCTCTGTGAGATTTTTTTTCTTTTCTTCACGTTACCTACTCGGGCTAGCTTACAATGTTCATGGAGGCGACAACTCTGACAGGGTTACAGAATCAAAACAATTAGTTATTGAAATTTATTATACCGTACCCGGGCATCGACCCCTCCCTCCTTGAATATTTTCGTTTTCTTTTCTTAGTTTCCAAACTAGATAGTGATGGAAATTAATCGATGCCTCAGAATTTAGCGCATTCTGCGAAGGGGAGCTATCGGTGAAGTTTGGCAATAGAAATCACCGATCCAAAATCCAGTTTATTTAATATTTTTTTTTATTTTGGCAAAATATCATTAGTGTTATCTTAGCTATTACTTTTACTCTAGTTTCATTACTGTCCTTGAACCTTCTTAGTTCTTCTGAGGGGTCGAATATTTTTTTTCTTACTTAGAGATTTCAAAATTGGGGACGCAGTTACCTGGTCCCTTCCCCCTCTCCCTTTATCCTGCTGGTCTGAGCCGGATACGGGGATCGGATTTCAATCTTACAAGCAAATTCTTGTGGGGTTGGGATCTGATGGACACAGAACTTGCATCCTTGGCAGCAGGACCTCCCTCCTAGTTTACGTATTTAAGTAAACCACCCTCTTTCGGCATATGTGAATATTTTTGGCTATGAGTTGTTATATATTTAAATTCGATCACTCCTCTGTGTAGTGAGTAGTACTTTAATCTTTCTCCTTTCGTTGGCGCCGCTTTCTCTCCCTTGTCTCTTCCTTCTTACTTCGAGATTTTTTTTTAAATTTTCAACCTTCCCCCCCCCCCCCCCCGATTTCGAACCTGTCGCTTACGATTTATTTAACGTACAACTCTGATCTGAAAATACCAGCTGAGACGTTGCAAGACACGATTCATGGATAAAGTAGATAATGATTGGGTCCTCCATCACATTTTGACCTATCGCCGAAATGAATAAAGGCTCCATATTTGACGACACTTCAATTACGTTTTTTCACCGTCGTCCCTTTAAGTTTTTTTTAATGCATTGGTCACTTTCCTTTCTGTTTTGGTTTTCGATTACCTTGTAGTTGATCTGGGCCCAGAAATTGTATTTTGATTTATCTATTTATATCTTTAGGAATGTTCTGTGTTACGTGCCTGCCTCACAAAGTTTTTTTTTCATTATTTAAGCACGAATTGATTATATAAAAGCTAAAATTTATAGACGCGCGGTATCAGATAAAAAATTCAATTCTTTTCAAATGTAATGTTGGAAGTCATTTGCTTTCTTGGACAATGTTGCAACCTTTTCAAAAATTATCGTTGGGGTGATTAATTTAAATGTGTGCGCATTTATTATAAATATATATATATAGAGAGAGAAATGAATACGTCGAAATGTATATGTAATTAGTATGTGAATATGATTTTAAAGTAAAAGTATGATATTAAATGTATTATGAATATATGTAAGAGCGCTCGTGTCTGTCCCCCTAAACGTGTATTGGTTGCTATAGTTTACCAGTGAGTTTTCCGACGAATTTAAGAATGTAGATTTTGTCAAAAATACCGCCGTGCACTCAAGTAATTTTCCTTTTCTTCTGTATCAATGTAAATGATAACCTCTGTAATTATGTAATGGCATGTATTGAAAAGTAACGGCAGGTCTAAACGTAACCCACATCATAACGAATATTATCCCTAAACAACTAACCTAAAATCATTGTGGAAAGTGCACCTTGAATCCTTCTCACCTGCATATGTATTCTGTGACTTGACCAGTTTTTTCCATCCTCAATTTGAACCATCATACTCCGTACACCTGTGGAAGATTGTTTTTCTTTTTTTTTAAATCCGAACCATGTATACAGATATATAAAAGTGATCTAAAGGAAAGGTCTCGTGACGTGTCCCAGTGTTGGATAAATAACTTGAAATTATTCAATTAATAAGTTTGGAAATAGACCGTCTAAGAGGAGAAACATCCTCTGGTGTAAGTGATTTTCTCGAAATCCCTAGATGGGTATAAACGTAGCAGTGTGCAATTGCAGATATAAAATGTTAAGAGCTACAAACCAAGTATAGTCGATGAATGGTTATTGTAAACCACTAGTTATATATATAGATATATATATATAAACACAAACTAAGTTAAATGGAGCGAAATGTTTTTGGACACTACGAGTAGTGCGTGATTTGTGATTTGAACGCTCAGAATTATTAATATTTTATTGCTCAATGTGAGGTAGAGACTCATATAAGTTTTAATACACCTAAAAGTTTTTTTTCTTTTTCTTTCTTTTCTCTTTGTCCAATTTTTTTTAAAGTGAAATAAGTGTCTCCTTTGCGTATGTCGCAAATCATAATTTTGCTTTAGCATGCCTAAGATACAATATATGTAATTATTTTTTATTTGTCAAGATGATTGAATATATAAAATTTACTAAAATATAACACTATGTACTCTATTAATATATAACCAAGAACTTGTGCTTTTAAGATTTTCTTTATAACTATTTTTCCTTTTCACTATGAATGTAATAAACTATTTGTACCCTTGTAGCTAGTTGATTTTCCTTTAAACATATATACACTGTCCTGAGTGAGTGAGCGTGTGAATGCATGATAGATTTAATTTAGGTAATTTTAGTGATATCCTTTGTCATATTAACATCTGTAATATATGTGACATGTTTTAATAGATGTGTTAAGGTAAATAACCTAGGTCATGAAGGACCGCTACTAATGGTTTAAATCGGCTCTAGGAGTGAAACAAAAATAGCAGGATGAGCCTAAATACGACATCTTTCTTCCAGGAAGTTGAAATTCTTATTGATACGATACATAAATTTATATTGAGTTTATAAGTCTGATTTTTTTTCTCTTGGCTAATTCATATGTGTGGTCGATCCTAGAGAACAGAGTTCAGATGCTGGATGGTTATCAATCAACGGTTGGAATAACAGTACAAAGAATGATTTCACCTTTCTCGTTTCCAGGTCTAGGTCTGGGCAATCCCACGGTCGTGGTGCCTGGAGCTAGGTCTGGGTGGTATGAGGGAACATGTGTCTATTCCGAAGCATTCCAAAATTGATTAGTCGTTAATAACAATTAGAATGATTCATCTTTCAACGACTTTCCCGACCTTTTACTATATTTCCGGAATTATCCAGTAATCTGTTTCTTATTAAAATACCCTATTTCTTTTCTTTCTTCCTTTCCTACCTCCTTCTTTTACCCTTCTACTTTCTTCTCTTTCTTTTCTATTTCTAAATGAAAGAAAACGGAGTCATGATTGAGAGTAGTCGCTATTGGCACGGTCAATAAGTTGTTTATATGAGTTTTCTTCGGGAGTCCGATATGGAATAATCAACAATAACAAGAAAGTTTATTGAAATTTACTTTATTGGAAAATAATTCGGATTTCAATCAGTAGGTGATGTTTCGTAATCGTCCTCGTTAAAGAGAATTAATTTTAGCGACTTCTCTCCAGTACATTGCGCATTATTATTTTTTCTTCTTTTTTTACGTTTTCTTTCATTACAGTCTAATGAGATTATGTTTTTAATAGGAGGGTGCCCGAAATTTTTTGCACCGACTGTACCTGACGTTCAACAAAAATTTCTGGCTGTTCATATAATTCGTAATATTGTTCGTTATTCTATTTCAAATTAACATGGAAAAACTGTAAAAAAATTCATTAGGAATTATAGTTTTGGGAATCAATATCTTTATTTATATCTAAATCAGTTATAAGTCTTGTATATGGATGTGTAAATGGATTATTACAATTCTTACGGTGTCAGTGCTATTCGAAAACATAGGTCCACTATTGGACGGAACTTTCAGATTAAATAACCAATCTAAAATTGGACAGAATTTTCAGGACCACCCTTCACCTCTCTTTTAGATACCTAGGTCCCTCTAAAAACTAGTTTAATCCAGATTTTACCAAATTTTATTCGTTTCAAAGCCCCACCGCCAAAATGCTTTGTTTTGATTGGAGGATAAACCCACGCTATGATATTAGGGCGCAATTATTTCCATTCCATGCCGGGAAGTGTTACTGAAGACACTAGATTCTGATCGTCTAGCTTAAAAAGTCGAAATGGAGCTAGAAAAGCTGCAAACAAGGTAATATTTGGTATTTTATTAACATGTATAACCACTGGAAGTCTTGAGGAGCCATGAAGTATTAAATTTCATAGTAAAAAACTGGACTAAAAAGCTGAACGCTCAGAATTATTAATATTTTATTGCTCAATATGAGGTAGAGACTCATATAAGTTTTAATACACCTAAAAGTTTTTTTTTCTTTTTCTTTCTTTCCTCTTTGTCCAATTTTTTTAAAGTGAAATAAGTGTCTCCTTTGCGTATGTCGCAAATCATAATTTTGCTTTAGCATGCCTAAGATACAATATATGTAATTATTTTTTATTTGTCAAGATGATTGAATATATAAAATTTACTAAAATATAACACTATGTACTCTATTAATATATAACCAAGAACTTGTGCTTTTAAGATTTTCTTTGTAACTATTTTTCCTTTTCACTATGAATGTAATAAACTATTTGTACCCTTGTAGCTAGTTGATTTTCCTTTAAACATATATACACTGTCCTGAGTGAGTGAGCGTGTGAATGCATGATAGATTTAATTTAGGTAATTTTAGTAATATCCTTTGTCATATTAACATCTGTAATATATGTGACATGTTTTAATAGATGTGTTAAGGTAAATAACCTAGGTCATGAAGGACCGCTACTAATGGTTTAAATCGGCTCCAGGAGTGAAACAAAAATAGCAGGATGAGCCTAAATACGACATCTTTCTTCCAGGAAGTTGAAATTCTTATTGATACGATACATAAATTTATATTGAGTTTATAAGTCTGATTTTTTTTTCTCTTGGCTAATTCATATGTGTGGTCGATCCTAGAGAACAGAGTTCAGATGCTGGATGGTTATCAATCACCGGTTGGAATAACAGTACAAAGAATGATTTCACCTTTCTCGTTTCCAGGTCTAGGTCTGGGCAATCCCACGGTCGTGGTGCCTGGAGCTAGGTCTGGGTGGTATGAGGGAACATGTGTCTATTCCGAAGCATTCCAAAATTGATTAGTCGTTAATAACATTTAGAATGATTCATCTTTCAACGACTTTCCCGACCTTTTACTATATTTCCGGAATTATCCAGTAATCTGTTTCTTATTAAAATACCCTATTTCTTTTCTTTCTTCCTTTTCTACCTCCTTTTTTACCCTTCTACTTTCTTCTCTTTACCCTTCTACTGAAAGAAAACGGAGTCATGATTGAGAGTAGTCGCTATTGGCACGGTCAATAAGTTGTTTAGATGAGTTTTCTTCGGGAGTCCGATATGGAATAATCAACAATAACAAGAAAGTTTATTGAAATTTACTTTATTGGAAAATAATTCGGATTTCAATCAGTAGGTGATGTTTCGTAATCGTCCTCGTTAAAGAGAATTAATTTTAGCGACTTCTCTCCAGTACATTGCACATTATTATTTTTTCTTCGTTTTTTTTACGTTTTCTTTCAATTGGCGACCGTTGACATCGGACGGTTACCATGGAAACAATTGTTTTCCCTGGTAACGAATCTGAAATTATTTATTAAACACTGTTTAGGATCGAGCACATATTGACTTGGCCATAAAAGGTGAATAATTAAAAGGTCACAGTGAGATTAAATAATTATAGTCATTGGCTGTTCTGCTGTCTTTGTCTCTCTCTGTAGAAAGGGGGAAATGAAGGAATTTGTCAAAGTGAATTCTAAAATTTCAAAATGCTGGAAGTTGACCCAAGGAGGGAATTAGATAGGAGTCCTTTAATTTATGAACAGTACCTGAATAATAAGTATTGTTAGTCTATAAGTATATAATTGCATGTGTTTATATTGTGTCTTTTTGTATGGAAACTATGGCAACCAATAGAGAGGTTGTATCACACGAGAACGCGGAAGTCTCATGTACACAATGTACATTAGAAAGTAAAGAGAAAAGAGCTCGCGTCTCCCGTAGGCTAGTGAGGTGTCACGAGTGTGGGCTGAAATGGATTCATTTCAGTTGTATTAATTTAGAGGATACTGCTGAAAATGCAGAAAAGGTCCGGGCTGGTGAGATAGTTAAATATTGTAAAGAATGTGAGGGGAAGCTCCACCAGTCGCCTGAACCCATGAGTTTATCCTCTGAGAAAGAAAATGAACATCCCGATTCAGACGGTGAGCGAGGGTATAGTACCCCGAAGAACCGAGGCCAAATATCTCCAGTGGAGATATCTGACCTCGATGATGATGAAAAAGATGGGGATTCAAGTGGTGATAAAACCAAAGAAGAGCAAAGGAAGACTGTGTCATCTAATAATGACGCTCTCCTCCTTTCATTGCAACAGATGTTACAGAAAATTGATCGGGATAATCAACAGATGAGGTATGAAATGAATGAAAATAGTCGGGAAATGAGACGCGAAATAAATGAAAAAATAGATGAGAATAGCCGAGAGATGAGACGTGAAATAAATGAGAAATTTGACACCTCGAAACGAGAAACCGAATCTCGATTTGAGGTACTAACCAAGAAAATCGACAACATATGTTCGGACTTTGCTTCCTCAATAACTACATTGAGGGAGCAAACGTCTACTGAAATTGATTTGGTCAGATGCGAGGCTCAGCAATCCCTAAAGCAACTTCAGCAGGAGACTGAGGGTAAATTAGATCATGTAAATTCTGAAATTGAACAAATAGATACCAAATTGCATAAAATCAACAATAAATTAGAAACACAGCAGGCCGAAATTGATAGTTTAAAGTCAACCTTGTCAGATTTATCATTGGAAACCAAACTGCAAGAAACTGATAAAAAAATTTCGAAAATTCAGAACGACATAGTAAATATTCAAAAAGAAATAACAAAACCTAGTCGCGGAAAATCAGAGGTAACCTATCCTTTCCCCGGTAGCGATTCCTCAGAAATATTACCGGCTATAACAACTACCTGTAGCGCGGGAAAAGAAAATTTAGTGTCAGTTGATGCACGGGATATTGCGACGCACTACCCCATGCATCGGTCAGAACCAAAGTCATGGTTTAATTCCAATAGTGTGCCGAATCAGTCGAGTGTTGTGACAACTACGGTCACTAGCGTGAGTGCTCCCTCTTTACATGGAGGTATACAATCACATAGCGTGTTGCCGGGAAGAGGAGATGGGTGCCATTCTGAGTCGTTGTTCACGAGTGCGATTGGTCCGGGGATGGAGCCCAACATATTTAATACGACCAACAGAATCCCTTTTAATTATATGGGTAATTATAACACCGCTACGACGTCGTCAGTGGTAAATCCGGTGACTACTCCGATTGTGCAAGATAATATGTTAATTCCCACTAACAATTCCCCTACTTATGTTAGTATGAGCTCTAAAGTTTCCCTCTGGGATATTGAACATTTTCCCACTTTCGATGGGAACATTGCTAACGGACTACCTCGTGTTTTCCTGCGACCTAAAAGGTGAACTAACAATTTCCAGAATCTTAAGCTTTTCAACTGTACCGAGGACAAAAAACGGGAACTTCTATCTCAATACCCAAAGTGAATGTTACACTGTCTCATTTGAGTGCATGAGTGTATGAGTGAGTAGTTAGTTTATTAGTATTAATACATGTTAATTCTATTCAACAAAATTTTGTTATTCAAACAAAATTTTTTTAACGACGCCGGGGAACTGTAATATGCCATTACAGTCTAATGAGATTATGTTTTTAATTGGAGGGTGCCCGAAATTTTTTGCACCGACTGTACCTGACGTTCAACAAAATTTCTGGCTGTTCATATAATTCGTAATATTGTTCGTTATTCTATTTCAAATTAACATGGAAAAACTGTAAAAAAAATTCATTAGGAATTATAGTTTTGGGAATCAATATCTTTATTTATATCTAAATCAGTTATAAGTCTTTTATATGGATGTGTAAATGGATTATTACAATTCTTACGGTGTCAGTACTATTTGAAAACATAGGTCCACTATTGGACGGAACTTTCAGATTAAATAACCAATCTAAAATTCGACAGAATTTTCAGGACCACCCTTCACCTCTCTTTTAGATACCTAGGTCCTTCTAAAATCTAGTTTAATCCAGATTTTACCAAATTTTATTCGTTTCAAAGCCCCACCGCCAAAATGCTTTGTTTTGATTGGAGGATAAACCCACGCTATGATATTAGGGCGCAATTATTTCCATTCCATGCCGGGAAGTGTTACTGAAGACACTAGATTCTGATCGTCTAGCTTAAAAAGTCGAAAAGGAGCTAGAAAAGCTGCAAACAAGGTAATATTTGGGATTTTATTAACATGTACAACCACTGGAAGTCTTGAGGAGCCATGAACTATTAAATTTCATAGTAAAACTGGACTAAAAAGCTGAAATAGTAAGTGCAATATAGTGACGCCATGATTTCATCCACCGATCGCTATGGACAGGATTCCGAAGTAGTGTGATTTCCGTTTTCCTTTTCCTAAAACCGGTTCTGAAGATCAGTGTTTTCCCCTGATATTTTTCACCTTCCAATTTTCCTGCTAATTGAGGGTTACAAGACCTGTCCATTATAGATTTGTTTATGTAGGTAGCGAGTGATTTCTTTTTTTTAACATACATGGCGGCATTTAATTTTGTTGTAGTTAGTATAGTAATCACAATGCACGTGTAAATTTACAGTAAAGGCTCTTATCTGACTCCCAAATTGGGAGTACGGCTTCCAGCGGGATGAGTTGAACATGTAGTTTGTTCCGTGTTCCTGCCCCTTCAGGGCAGGGGTCCTATTGTTAGTTAATACTTCGATACGTCCCCTCGGGGCATTGATTAAACTCTTAAGAATGTGATTCAGTGAATACAAGGGCCAGTTGGCCCTGTCCCTTTCTTTCCCTTTCCTTTCGAGCCGATTTAAAATGGTAAAATCTGAATGTTGTCTGTGTATATTTATTAGTATAACATGTATTAATGATAGTGATGATTGGTGTGTATTGGCATGATGTGTCTTGTAGTTTAAGTAGTATGTGTATATTTGTAATGTAGTATCAGTGGTAGTGGTAGTTAAGTGATGAAAGAGTGTGTGAGATAATTAAATATGGACAGTGTAGTATTTACTATGCGATAAATTGTTTATTATTCCGTCATTAAGTGAACTCATACACAATATTTAAAAGTGAACGTAATGTAGTACAATAATTCCGTGTACAAGGTCACATTTAGGTGTTCAAGGGTTGATTATATCGTCGCTAGCCCCTTGTGTCAAAAGTCAGTACTAACCGCCATTCGCATGTCGATATTCTTAGTGATTTAGTTTCCGTGAAATTGACCCTTCTTTTCGAAATAAAACCTAGAAGGTATAATTCACAGGCTATATTGATGTACAGTTAGGTCAAGTGATCCAAAATTAATATATCCTGAAAATTTCAACATTCTGCTTAGTCTAGAAATCGAAATATCTAAGAAAATAAACAATACGTAATTTTTTTAACAGAAGTCGGGCGATATGATGCTAGTTCTTCGCTTTGAAATTATATTAAATGTTCATTTTTTTTGTGGCTGCAGAATAATTTCATTGTTGTCAGAATTTCATAAACATTAAATATTATCGCAGATAATTCTATTTTCAGTGAACATACGTAGGATATTTTTTTTCCGTTCTTAATAAAGCTACCAGGTATTACATGGTATTGTGTGTGTGGTGAAAGAGTCTTGAGTTCGAGTGAGGTTGTCGTGCGGTGATCGGAATGGGAAATGTTTGTAGTGATTATAGATTTTAAAGTGTTATGATGAAATGTGTATATGAGCTGGGCGTAGATAGAGGAGACAGGGTGTTTGTAAAATATAGCGTCGTAATAAATGAAAAGAATGATGATATGAATATAATATGAATATTAATACGAATATGAATATGAAAGTATATGAATATTGTAGTAAATGAATATAGAAGATAGAACACCCATATAGTTAAATGTATAGTAGCCCAGTGAATACTTCGCCGCGTGTTGATATATAGATATTGAATAGATACGTGTAGCTACAAACGTCTCGGGTTCTGACCCCTGCACCATAATATCACGCGGACCGGAGGACGATATATAGTCGGACTATGGTAATACTTTGTAGTTTAATGTGTTATAGTAATAATCAACCATAGTAATACCATCTGATAGCATGGGTAGCATCATATAATCGCTGACTAGACATATTGAATAATAAATTCATGGAAAGACAGTAGTAGTTATACCACAGGGCTGTAGTGAATTATATTTTCTGGTCGGTTTTAAAAATAGAATATCCTGCTCTGTGAGATTTTTTTTCTTTTCTTCACGTTACCTACTCGGGCTAGCTTACAATGTTCATGGAGGCGACAACTCTGACAGGGTTACAGAATCAAAACAATTAGTTATTGAAATTTATTATACCATACCCGGGCATCGACCCCTCCCTCCTTGAATATTTTCGTTTTCTTTTCTTAGTTTCCAAACTAGATAGTGATGGAAATTAATCGATGCCTCAGAATTTAGCGAATTCTGCGAAGGGGAGCTATCGGTGAAGTTTGGAATAGAAATCACCGATCCAAAATCCAGTTTATTTAATATATTTTTTTTTATTTTGGCAAAGTATCATTAGGGTTATCTTAGCTATTACTTTTACTCTAGTTTCATTACTGTCCTTGAACCTTCTTAGTTCTTCTGAGGGGTCGAAAATTTTTTTTTCTTACTTAGAGATTTCAAAATTGGGGACGCAGTTACCTAGTCCCTTCCCCCTCTCCCTTTATCCTGCTGGTCTGGGCCGGATACGGGGATCGGATTTCAATCTTACAAGCAAATTCTTGTGGGATTGGGATCTGATGGACACAGAACTTGCATCCTTGGCAGCAGGACCTCCCTCCTAGTTTACGTATTTAAGTAAACCACCCTCTTTCGGCATATGTGAATATTTTTGGGTATGAGTTGTTATATATTTAAATTCGATCACGCTTCTGTGTAGTGAGTAGTACTTTAATCTTTCTCCTTTCGTTGGCGCCGCTTTCTCTCCCTTGTCTCTTCCTTCTTACTTCGAGATTTTTTTTTAAATTTTCAACCTCCCCCCCCCCGATTTCGAACTTGTCGCTTACGATTTATTTAACGTACAACTCTGATCTGAAATTACCAGCTGAGACGTTGCAAGACACGATTCATGGATAAAGTAGATAGTGGTTGGGTCCTCCATCACATTTTGACCTTTCGCCGAAATGAATAAAGACTCCATATTTGACGACACTTCAATTACGTTTTTTCACCGTCCTGCCTTTAAGTTTTTTTTTTAATCCATTGGTCACTTTCCTTTCTGTTTTGGTTTTCGATTACCTTGTAGTTGATCTGGGCCCAGAAATTGTATTTTGAATTATCTATTTATATCTTTAGGAATGTTCTGTGTTACGAGCCTCCCTCACAAAGTTTTTTTTTCATTATTTAAGCACGAATTGATTATATAAAAGCTAAAATTTATAGACGCGCGGTATCAGATAAAAAATTCAATTCTTTTCAAATGTAATGTTGGAAGTCATTTGTTTTCTTGGACAATGTTGCAACCTTTTCAAAAAATTTATTGTTGGGGTGATTAATTTAAATGTGTGCGCATTTATTATAAATATATATATATAGAGAGAGAAATGAATACGTCGAAATGTATATGTAATTAGTATGTGAATATGATTTTAAAGTAAAAGTATGATATTAAATGTATTATGAATATATGTAAGAGCGCTCGTGTCTGTCCCCCTAAACGTGTATTGGTTGCTATAGTTTACCAGTGAGTTTTCCGACGAATTTAAGAATGTAGATTTTGTCAAGAATACCGCCGTGCACTCAAGTAATTTTCCTTTTCTTCTGAATCAATGTAAATGATAACCTCTGTAATTATGTAATGGCATGTATTGAAAAGTAACGGCAGGTCTAAACGTAACCCACATCATAACGAATATTATCCCTAAACAACTAACGTAAAATCATTGTGGAAAGTGCACCTTGAATCCTTCTCACCTGCATATGTATTCTGTGACTTGACCAGTTTTTTCCATCCTCAATTTGAACCATCATACTCCGTACACCTGTGGAAGATTGTTTTTCTTTTTTTTTTAAATCCGAACCATGTATACAGATATATAAAAGTGATCTAAAGGAAAGGTCTCGTGACGTGTCCCAGTGTTGGATAAATTACTTGAAATTATTCAATTAATAAGTTTGGAAATAGACCGTCTAAGAGGAGAAACATCCTCTGGTGTAAGTGATTTTCTCGAAATCCCTAGATGGGTATAAACGTAGCAGTGTGCAATTGCAGATATAAACTGTTAAGAGCTACAAACCAAGTATAGTCGATGAATGGTTTTTGTGAACCACTAGTTATATATATATATATAAACACAAACTAAGTTAAATGGAGCGAAATGTTTTTGGACACTACGAGTAGTGCGTGATTTGTGATTTGAACGCTCAGAATTATTAATATTTTATTGCTCAATATGAGGTAGAGACTCATATAAGTTTTAATACACCTAAAAGTTTTTTTTCTTTTTCTTTCTTTCCTCTTTGTCCAATTTTTTTTAAAGTGAAATAAGTGTCTCCTTTGCGTATGTCGCAAATCATAATTTTGCTTTAGCATGCCTAAGATACAATATATGTAATTATTTTTTATTTGTCAAGATGATTGAATATATAAAATTTACTAAAATATAACACTATGTACTCTATTAATATATAACCAAGAACTTGTGCTTTTAAGATTTTCTTTGTAACTATTTTTCCTTTTCACTATGAATGTAATAAACTATTTGTACCCTTGTAGCTAGTTGATTTTCCTTTAAACATATATACACTGTCCTGAGTGAGTGAGCGTGTGAATGCATGATAGATTTAATTTAGGTAATTTTAGTGATATCCTTTGTCATATTAACATCTGTAATATATGTGACATGTTTTAATAGATGTGTTAAGGTAAATAACCTAGGTCATGAAGGACCGCTACTAATGGTTTAAATCGGCTCTAGGAGTGAAACAAAAATAGCAGGATGAGCCTAAATACGACATCTTTCTTCCAGGAAGTTGAAATTCTTATTGATACGATACTTAAATTTATATTGAGTTTATAAGTCTGATTTTTTTTTTCCTCTTGGCTAATTCATATGTGTGGTCGATCCTAGAGAACAGAGTTCAGATGCTGGATGGTTATCAATCACCGGTTGGAATAACAGTACAAAGAATGATTTCACCTTTCTCGTTTCCAGGTCTAGGTCTGGGCAATCCCACGGTCGTGGTGCCTGGAGCTAGGTCTGGGTGGTATGAGGGAATATGTGACTATTCCGAAGCATTCCAAAATTGATTAGTCGTTAATAACATTTAGAATGATTCATCTTTCAACGACTTTCCCGACCTTTTACTATATTTCCGGAATTATCCAGTAATCTGTTTCTTATTAAAATACCCTATTTCTTTTCTTTCTTCTTTTCCTACCTCCTTCTTTTAACCTTCTACCTTCTTCTCTTTCTTTTCTATTTCTAAATGAAAGAAAACGGAGTCATGATTGAGAGTAGTCGCTATTGGCACGGTCAATAAGTTGTTTAGATGAGTTTTCTTCGGGAGTCCGATATGGAATAATCAACAATAACAAGAAAGTTTATTGAAATTTACTTTATTGGAAAATAATTTGGATTTCAATCAGTAGGTGATGTTTCGTAATCGTCCTCGTTAAAGAGAATTAATTTTAGCGACTTCTCTCCAGTACATTGCACATTATTATATTTTCTTCGTTTTTTTTTTTTTTTTTTACGTTTTCTTTCAATATGCTGGTGTTGATTCTACAGAATGCTTATTTTAAGAGTAGAAACAAATGACTGAACTAAACTGTTATTGATCAACCAAATTTTAGTTGAAAAATCTTGTGTTTTACATCAAAGGTAAGAAATAATACCAATAGTTTTACTAATGTATTTACATATGTACTATTAGTACCGGCGGGCCGCGGTGGCTCAGTGGTAGAGCGTTCACCTCTGGTGCTAGGGGTCTCGGGTTCAAACCCTGCTCCCGCCAAGTGAACTTTGTGGTGGACAAACACCGTGTGCGTGGGTTTTCTCGGGGTTCTCCCGTTTCCTCCCACTTTCTTCATTCCACCATTTCATTCATTACTCATTATCACCGTCTCCTTTAGCCTAACCGGCATAACCGTGGGACGTAAAAACTCAAAATTTCATTTCATTTTATTAGTACCGGCACCTATGACCTTAAACCCTTCAAACGTATGAGTGATAACGTCTCTCGGTGTCACCGAGTCGACGAGCACACTATTCACGGAAAATATTTTCTAAAGTACAAAATTGCTTATTTTACTTCAAAAGGCTATAAGCATAATCCATACATTAATTTGTTCTATAACTATCTCAAGCTAAGGTAAGTTTTTTTAAATTCATTTAGTGCATTCAGAGCTTTATAAAGGTCTTATGTTGAATGTTGTTGTATACCTTAACGTAAAAGGATATAATTCGCCCAAGGAAAGTCTAAAATTTGATAAAAATCACTTACAATGTGATCACCTTAGTTGTACCAATAATATACTAACAAATAGGTCAAAAACCCAGGTGGGTTTTAAAGTGGGTTTTTTCAGGTGGGTCCAACCCGAAAAAACCCACCGGGTTTTTTCGGGCTGGGCCCACTTAGGCAAACTCTGTCATGAACTTGGAAATTTTAAGCGTTCAACTTCTTAATTTTTGATCTTTATTAACGGATTTCCATCATGGTAGTAATTCAGCAACAAAAACGACTTTATTCTCCATACATCTGATCCATTATTTAATCGTGGAAAAGGGAAACTCAAAACAGGAGCGTAGTCAAGCAAAATTCGTTTTGTAGCAGTTACAGCGGTGATGTCTGTTCTTGAGTTGTGATTTTGTGCAGATAGTTGCACATTGACTGATACTTGCAGTAAAGTTTTCTTTCTTGTTTAAGAATAGTGACAGTGACAGTGATTTATCATACAGTATTAATGGTGTTTCAGTGGAAAGTACAACGTTTTAATTGCTTCTTATTATAATAAGATAAATGAAGGCAAGCAGTTTCTTAACTTTGATGTGAAGTTAAATGTTACGTAATTCACAATCTCGTCTTTAGCTCCGAATTTATGACTTTAATCTGAAGAGTTGCCTTTCATAACGATTAATGAGTAATCTAAAATACTACTAGAACTATACTTTGTTCAAATATGCTTCAATTTATTCGGTTTAGCTTCAATAAACTTATTACAAGTACCTATTTAACTGGAAACTTATGACTATTTCAATTCGAACAAAGACTGAAACATAAAAATAAAAATTATAAATAAAACTTCGTTTAAATTTAAGCATATGTAATAATAAAATAATTTGTTTGCTGTATATTAAATATGTTCTTTTAATAACGTAATACGGTTTATGTATTATGTCTTATTCTTTAAATGTTGGAGTCTCTGCTGCCGAGTTATAGTTTTGTGATTTTTTTTTTTATAGCGTTTCTCAAAGTTATGTTCATTCGATTGAATTTTTATTACAGATGGTTTGTGTTTTAGATATGTTACTCAAATTGACTCCTAGGAGAACATAAAATGTATTTGTTTTGAAACTTTTATCATTTTTGCCCACCTGATCGATTTTACCTGTAGTTTATTTAAGTATATGTGCATTTTATTTGTTCCACTAACAAGGTTTTATTTTGAGATGTAATATTTTGTCAGCCGAATACAAAATTCTCAATTGCCAATACAATAGTGCCGCAAAACCCTGACGCGTATCGAAGTTCTATTTCAAAGTAATATAATGCTATCTTCACTAAATATAATATTCTATTTTAATACATCTTTTTGTCTGGTGAGGGACTTAGGGATTTATTGTTTAACTTGCAGCTTGAAGGTAATGTTTCAAAGATTTCTCAAGAAACTCCGATTCCTACCATTGAATATATGGCAGGTTTTCTTTTCTTTTCTGATTCTCGCTTGGGGTGGCGACCGTACTGTTGTAATAAAGATTAAATAAAAGTTAACTGTTTCGACGTAATTGAATTCTTCATCAGTGATTATAGTTTTGATTACTCTTACAGGTTTTCTTGTACATTTTTAAATGTTGATTTGTATCAAAGTAACTTATCAGTCTATTCGGTTCTCCGTGTTCTTCGCGTATCACTTCTCATAGTAAAGCTGCTTTGTAAACATTTTGTAACATCCATTAAAATTAGATACTATAAATAGCTAATATGTTTATTAGAGTATTTAGAAGCAAATGACTGTTTCCATTTTAAGAATGACATATCTAGTTTAACGTCTCACGATCACCCACTGAGACTAATATAGACCAGAAAAAATTGTGATCTTCCCTTCATTTATTCTCTTAAAGAATTCCTTTAAAATAAAGGATCTTTGCAAAGTATTATGTTAAAACATTTCATTTTTGATGTAAATGACTTCATTAACCTTTTTTTTTCTCTATATAATGGATATGCACTACGAGTATACTGTACATGTGGCTGTTTCACTTACGATATAAATTATTTCCTCACATTTTTCTGTTTCATTCTATACAATTAATGTATAAATCATATAGAAACGAATTAAATGAACAATTAGTTACCTACTTAATTGTTATTTTAACTTAATATGATTTCCACTTTTAAAGTGTATTTAAATAAATATTTAAGGCATAGAGTGAGAACTGATAGCTTAGTCGTTAGAACTTGTGTTTGGTGCATTTCAGTGTTTGGTTTCTACGAATATAGTAATGGGTGTAAGTAGGGGTAAAAGTGTGGAGAATGCGGGTGGATGCCGTCCCCTCGCTTCCAGGATATATCCGTGGCGTCCCCTCACTTTCTAACTTAATTACAATGTGCAAAGATAGGTACGGGTAAATTCATGCGTCTCCCTACCTTTTCAAATCCACTTTTACCCCTGGGTGCAAGTAAAGCTGTACCCTGGCCAAGGGTGCCGATTTCTCTGTAAATTTGGGGGAGGGGGCATCTACATGCAAAAGGCATACATAGGGATTTAAAGACAAATTGTATTCAAATTATACCAAATATGGTATATTCATAAATACAATGCGAGGAAGCCCACATGAGCTTTGGGGGGGGTGCTAGGTCCTCCAGGATCGGCGCCCTTGACCCTGGTTTCAACAATACATACATGATGCATTAGTATCGGGGATTTTAAATTATTGCCCCACACTTTCGACCATAGCCGGACAAGCAGACAAGTGATCGCTCCGGCCACTTTTTTTTTATTATTATTATTATTACCAAAGTTACAACAAATGCAGAGACATTTTTGTTTTCGGTGTAGTATAAGAAAATGAATGCATTCAGAGACGCAGGCGTGGAATTGCTAGCGAAAAGTGTTTAACATTGTGGCCAGTATTTGAAGCTTGATTCATACACATAATCCCTAACGGCTGAGCTATACGGATAACATATTTTGCAGTATTATTATATTTTAATTAGTTTATTTGACTCTGTGAATAATTTTTCGAATTAATTTTATATTCACCATCTATTTGCAGTAAATTGAACAGAATATCAAAAACTCTGCAGTATGGAAATGGAAAGTAGAATTCACATTAAAGGCGGTGGGATACTGTCATGACTCTTTATAACATTGTTCTGCTTTTATTTTAATTGTTTCATATTGATCACAATGTGTAAAAACTCATGGAACTCCTGTTCTAATGTGTTTTACAGGACTATAAAAGCTTTATATTTTACAGGACTATGAAGTGCTTTGTATTTTTCAGGGTTAAAATTTTGTATTGATTTTAAGGTTAAGATTTTATGTCGAACCCAGAAATGTGTCCCAGTATAAACCGTTGAACCACTTAAGTTTGACGTGAAACAAATCCATTCCACAAAGCTAAATTCTTTCCCTTTTATAAAACTATACATTTTTCGTCTTTCTTCAAATGATACAGAAAGGTAGTAACATAATTTTATGGATTATTAAATAGACCCTCTACTGTACTTTTAGAAATCTGTTATGTTGCAGCCGAAATAATTTTTCAAATTTCAATTAGCAAATTACTATAGGAAATTAAGGAATTACCATTTCGCATTGCATTGATAATCATTTTCTATACTATTATTAATTAATATTTCCAATTATTCATTCTGAATCATTCTAAACAATGCTTTTACCTTTCTGTATAAGACACCGTCCTCAGATTCATATTGAAAATAAGTACGTCACTTTATGTGGTTTTATAAACTAGAGAAAAATTTAGTTTTGTACATAAACTTTTATTTTACATCGCTACGTTAAGTTTTTCAAAAATTATAAAGCAAGAACAATTCTGAATTGGGCATAAAATTTTAACCTTCAGAAAGGTTAAACACAATTTTAACCTTGGAAACTTTGTCAATATATGGACAACAAAGCAAAAGAGGTTATAACAAATTGAGTCATGATTATTTCAACTAATAAAGGAGGTTATATTAGACGAGATACTCGGTTACTAGAATTAACTTACCCTATTACATTAACCGAGTAAACGGGTTATTTCAATTAACTGAACAGGTTAAATTAACCGATCAACTCGGTTAAACATTTGCCCTACCTTATTACATTAATTGAGTAAATATGTTATCTTAACTAATTTAATTTGTTATATTAACCGATCTACTTAGTTATACTTTTGTCCTACCGTATTACTTTAACCCAGTAAATGGGTTACTTTCAGTAGTTGAATATGTTATATTAACCAAAATACTCGGTTACTGCAGTTGATGCACCCTGTTTCATTAACCGAGCAGTTGGTTATTCCAGCATACTAACTAGGTTACCGGTTACAGGCTATGATTGATAATGGTAACTACGTGATCGGTTAGGGTACCCCTGTGAGTTATTACACTGTAAACTAGCAATATTAACCTGGAACGAAAGGTTGCTATCACCTTCTCTCGTTAACCTTTTTGGCTTGGCTGCTTGGACACACGTCTCTGTTTTCCATATATTGACAAACTAACTTGGTTACTGCCCACCTTTTTCTTGTTTACTAGTAACTTTTTTTTTTTTTGCGTGTAGGCTCGGTTTGAATCTCTCCGCTACCATATACCTTTTATTACAGTATTTTTATTTATAATTTTTACTTCATTAATTTTTATTTAAATCTCATTTTCCATTGGGAGTGTGAACCCTGTACTTTAAAAAATTTAGAAAATCATTAACCTTTAAAATTCTTTTTCCAATAGTTGATGGGAAAACGACAACCTGAAAAGACCGTATTCCGACGGATTGCTGCGGCTTTTTTTTTCTTCGAAGAAAGCGTTCGCAACTAGCAAATTTCGATTGCATAGAACAGTGTTGTTCCTAGTAGTCGTGATAGTGAAAAATGTGCTTTCAGGGGGAAAATGTACTGACTGTCATAAGTTTTTCACATTAGGTCCACAGATATGTTAATTGAATTATTCTTAACGTTCATTATTAGCTGCTCAGTTGTTATTTTTAGGTCGCTTTTAAGCATTTGTAAGTCTTTCACAGATACTTTCACTCTATATAGCACTTAAATCGTACTGAGAATTGTAGAAATGTACTGCGTATGTACCGAGTGCAACATTACTGGTGGGAATCCGCCATGATTTTCATTGCAGTGCTACGCATCTTTTCTGCTGTCTGTCGACTGGTCGGAAAGGCAACTTTCCACCGGCGGCGCCGGCGCATTTTATGCGCCTTTCCGGTTGTTTGCCGACTGCTCGAAAGGACCTCTTTTCGATGTCAGCAGTCGGCAAACAGCCGGAAATGAGCATTAAACGCGCCGGCGCCGCCGTCGAAAAGTTGCCTTGCCGAGCAGTCGGCAAACAGCCGTAAAGGTTCAGTAAATGCGCCGGCGCCGCCGTCGAAAAGAGGTCGGCATAAGAAGTCGGCAGAGGGTCGAAAAGAGGTCTTTCCGACTGTTTTGCCGACTCTGGCGGTCGGCAACAGTCGGCAAAAGGTCGGCAATTTTGAACAAGTAGATCGTGGTGCCGCCGCGGACGGGTGCCGGCGGCCTGCCACCGTCGACGGCGGCAATCCCTCTTACCGACCGCGGCATCCTGATGGGGTTGAGAATTAAAACTGATTAAAATGAACATGAATATGTTTCGCTGTGGTAAAGCAAGGACCGTAATAAATGTAGATAAGGTTCTTATTATTATATAAAACACACAAGTATTTATTCCGTGTATAGAACAATATAATACAGTAACTAAGCAACATCATAATCACTAACGCCCGCAGGATTTTTTCAAGGGGGCGGGGGAAAAGATCGATATAGAGTTTTTCGTTTTATTTCCAATATATATTAAGTTAAAAGTCATAACATTTATCATTGATAGCGTATATCGTCTTTCCTCGCTGTAGCCTATTAGTCAGAACATTCATCTCCAGATATGATGTCGAGAGAATAGAAATAAATAGATATGAACAGTGGCGTGATTAATTTTACTGCACCCTGGATCGATCGGTCATGGATTTACTAATACTCCCCCAGGCACCCTGCCCCAAGTATTCCAGCTGCTGCGTTATATATATGGTTCCATGTTACAAGGGCCAGACAAAAGAACAAAGACAGAAAGGCCCGAATAAAAACGGCCCTGCTTCGAACGGGCCAGGGTTGAAAGGGCCCCGCTAAAAAGGCCCAAGTCAAAAGGGGCCGAATCAAAACGATCCTCAAAATGAGCCCGCGTCAAACGAGTCCCACAACAAAAGAACCCGAGTCAAAAGGCCCTGCGTCAAACGGCCACGGGTCAAAAAGTATCATCGCTGCAAAATGGCCCGAGTCAAACGGCCCAGCATAAAAAGGGCCGGGTTCAAAAAATTTCCACACAAAGGGGCACGAGTCAAAACGCCTTTCATCAAAAGTGCCCCTGTCAAAAGGGTCCCACGACAAAAGGGCTCCAGTCGCAAGGGACCTGCGTCAAGCGGCCCAGGTTCAAAAGGGATCCCTCTACGAAAGGGTCTGAGTCAAACGGCCCCGCGTCAAAAGGGCTCGGGTCAAAATGGGCGGAAACAAAACGCCCCTCATCAAAATGGCTTGGGTCAAAAGAGTCCCGCTACAAAAGCGGCCGAATCAAAACTTCCCCACGTCAAATGGGCCCGGATAAAAGGGGCCCCACCACAAAAAGGCTTGTGTCAAAATGGTCCCGCGTCAAAAATTGCCCGGGTCGAAAGCTCTCGCAACAAAAGAGCAGAAGTCAAAAGTGGCACCACTGCAAAGGGCACGACTCAAAACGGACCCGCGACAAAAGGGCTGGGTCAAACTTCTCCGCAACAAAAGTACAGGAGTCCAAAGTGCCGGAATCAAAAGTGCGGGGAAAAGGTGTCCCACGACAAAAGACCCCGATTCAAAAGAGACCTGCCTGAAACGAGCCCGGGTCAAAGGAGGCCCCGCAACAAACGGGCCTGAATCAAGAGGGACCTCATAAAAACGACCCCTTTCAAAAGAGTCCCACAACAAAATGACAAGAGTCAAAAGGCTTTGGGTCAAACGGGCCTGGTTGAAAAGAGGCCACGTTACAAGAGCCCGAGTCAAACGACCACGCGTCAAAAGGGCCCGATTTCATACGTCTCCGCAATAAAAGAGCCCGAATGAAGAGACCAGAAATGAAACGCCCCTCATCAAAAGGCTCGGGTTAAAAGGTTTCCACGACAAAAGGGCTCGAGTCTAACGGCCTCGTGTCAAAAGAGCCTCGGTAAAAAGATCTACGCAACAAAAGAACCCGAGTCAACATGGGCCGAATCAAAATGCTCATCAAGAGGGCCTGGGTCCTAAGAGTTCCATGACAAAAGGATCCGAGTCAAAAAGGCTCCGAGTCAAACGGACCCAGGTCAAAAGGGCACCTGTTACAAAATGCCCGATGTAAAACAGTCCCGCGTCGAAAGGGCCCAGGTAAAAGATCTAAGCGACAAAATGGTTCTGCGTTAAAAGGGCCCGGGTCAAAAGGGATCCGCGACAAAAGGACCCGAGTCATAAGGGTGCTGTGTCAAAAGGACCCGGGTCAAAAGGGTTCTGCGAAAAAAGGGCCAGAGTCAATACGGAACATCGACAAAACGGGCCATGATCAAAAGGGACACCACTACAAAACGGCACGGGTCAAAACGGTCAGGCGTCAACCGGGCCCGAGTCAAAAGGACCCCGCGCCAAAAGGCATAAATCAGAAAGACCCCGCGTGAAAAGGTCCCGGTAAATACGGTTCCACGCGTAAAAAGCTTGAGATCAAAGCAAGAGTGGAGATCATTCATGCACAAGGGGATTGTGTCCCCTTAGTAAGTCAAAGTGTTTGCGCAAAAGAAAGAAATACATCTGTGATTATTAGTAACGTAGGAAATTTGAATGGTGATATTAGCTTTGTTTGCTTGTTAATTGTTTTGGAACAATCGCTATCGCTTAAGTCGTTCTCTATGAAAGTTTGCTTGCACTCCCGTCATAGGAGGACTGGGTATATTAGGGCCTAGGCCGCGGTTACCATGGAAGACCCTCAGACTATAACACCAATTTCTAAAATAACGTACAATCAGTGGCGCAACCAGCTATCAACTCGGGGACCCATGCCATCTCCGAAACAAACCTGGTCTATCTTATACAGCAGCGCTGCAGACAAATTTTAGGGAAATTTTAAAATAGATCATTGGATAAATGAATATTGAATTAAGTCAAAGCACTGCACGAAAGGAGAAATACCTAGTGAAAACCCCTACATTAATATCTTAAAGTAATAAATATTAGTAAAGAGTGCGTCATTTTATGCAAAAATAAAGATGTTCAAAACAATTATAGCGCTATTTTTAAAACTTGTACCCGTTAATAATAGGGAATTTCTGAATTGGAATTTTCATTTTAAGGTTTTTTTTAGCATGTTAATAAAAAGGATAAGTAAATTGCTTGTAATGAGTAATTTGATATGGACAAATTTTCAATTTTGTCCACATCAAATGGTGTAGCACGTCGTTTGCAGACTACTGTACTGGATATTCTTGGCCCCTCCCGAAATAAAATCCTGGTTGCGTAAGTGCGTACAATGAACATCTGCGATGAGCCATCGCGTTATGCAGTTCTAAATTCATTGTTACTTGATAGTTTTTGCAAGCTATGATTTATCATTGGTCATTGGAAATTTGACGTCACAGCAAGCACAGGATTTCCAGAAACAAACTTTCAAGAGAATATTTTATAATTATTATTGTATTGCCACACGCGGTGTCTAAAAGATCCTCTGACATGGATAACTCTGTTATTAACAGAGTTACAACAAAATGTAAGAGGAGAAACCGTCTACAAATATAATGTTTTTAATAGACAGTAACTTCATGCATTTATGTTGTGGGTCCAGGTAAATGATAACGTTGCATTTTCATGTAGCATTAGGCGCATATAGAGCGTACAGCCCAAACGGCTTGTCCGATTTGAAAAATTCTTTCACTTTAGATTGAAAACATCATATTTGGAGACGGTTTCTCCTCCTACATTTGTTGTAATACTGATAATAAAAGAGTTACCGTATGTCATGGGACTTTTGAGACACACTGTATAGTAGCTGAAACACTAAACAAATAATAGCCAATAACTTTTACTATGGAATGAACAGGACAGCTTACTGAAAATTGTAACACTGAACAACTAATAATAACTTGTCTTGTAGGTTCACTGTTTACGACAGGGGTCTCTGGCTTATACAATTTGGGAGGACATCAAAGAAAATTATTTAAATGGTACCTAGCCCAACAAGTTTATTATCTTCAATTCCATTTGTTACCTTTCTGCTTACCTTCACGGACCCCCGTGAAGTATATCAAGAACTCTGTTATAATCGTTACACAGCCTGAATATTATATGACAAGTAAATATAATTATTATTATTTATATGTTGTTCTGTCGTTAGTAAATAAATTGAATTAGAATAAAATACTGAATATTTTGTACTTCAAAATGTTGGGGGGACGCGTCCAATTCGTCTCCCCGCCAGAGACACCCATGCTGTTTACGACAACTTCTAACAGCCGCTCAAATACTTGACCGTTTATAACGTAGAGAATTACTATAGCCAACTGATTGAGCACTGAAAGATCTTGGATAGAATCAACCATTATGTTGAAAACGCCCACTTTCTTGGCGTCTTCCACTGTTTTCTCCTGTTATTTTGTAAATGTCTTTGATAGAAAATAAATTTTTAAAAATGCGCTGTATTTCCATTTTTGAATTATCAAATATAGACCTACAAGATGTATTAACATCCATAAAGGATCAATCAGCCTGTGGATAAATATGGACCCAGCTACAAACCAGGCTCCAGTCTTCAACGATGAAAGGCCCCAACTGCCCAACATAATGAAAAGAGTGCCTAGAATCGCAACTGCTCAATGAAATGAAAGAAGGGCCCCAACTGCCCAATACAATGAATAAAGGGCCCAGGGCCCCAACTGCTCAATGAAATGAAAGAAGGCTCCAACTGTCCAATATCTTGCAAGAAGGGCCCAAGGACCCAAGGTACAAACTAAATCACAGTTTCTGATTAAAAGAAAAGACCATAGTGAAAAATGGACATAGCCACAAATCTAGTAACAAAAGGACCCCATTGAAAAATATAACTTACTGATTAATGGAATGATGAAAGAGTAGTGTTTGTTGGCAGCATAATATCAGTGATCTAGCGAATTATTTAGCTGTCTTCTGTTTTAGTTTTTCTCTCTTTCTTTCTTTATTATTTCATTATTATTATTCATTTTTCTGAGAGGGCCTAGGCCGCGATTGCGACCTAACGGCTCTGGTTAGTCCATCCCTAACTACCATCTTTCTGAGTTTGTATTGTTGTGACATAGCCCAATCAAACTTTATCTATTGCTGACTTTTCTCTTACTTCTAAAATTCCATTTCTACCCCTGGATCAAATTATAGAAATACGTATTAGTATGAAAAATATTCTGTGGAAAACATTAGTTTAATTTTGCTGTGAGAAGACATATGTGAATCTGTATACAGGGTTAGTGAAAAGTATTGGGACAGAACAATAACAACGACATGTCAACTGCTTTGATTTGGAGTGTGGTCACCATGGAAGGCATCTTGAATTCCGCCATATTGCATATCACACAATCTTGTCTTATATGTAAAAGGTTATGATTTTACACTTCAACTTAGGCTTGAATATTCCCACAAATGAAAATGTGAATTCATTTTTGATACATCATTTATTTGAGACAGGGTGTGCTATGTTTATATATGTATCAGATAGGGAAAGTATTATGACAGGGCTGTAACAAAGAGACGCATTTGACGGATAATGCAATGCAAATGTTACAATTTAGCATTGGCGTATAAACTGTGTTAAATGATTTAGTGTACATCATGGCAGCCATCTTGAATTCCGCATATTGTATACCACACAATATTTTTAAATAGAAAGAGGTGTGTGATGAGGTTTGAATTTGAGTTTAACGTCCCGTTCAGTACTGAGGCTGTATGAAAAGAGATATGTGTGTCACATAAATTGATGCTAGAATCTTCCTACAAACTACATTCATCGTCCGTTTCAAAAGCATCGGAGTCTACATTATTTATTATTTCCGTAATCTCTCCGGGCGAAAATACGCCACTATCATAAGAAACACGACTTGTGGCGGTGGTATTCATTAAGGATGGCCTTTTTTAAATCTGTTTTCCGATTTTCGGAAATTTCATTTTTCGTTTTTTTGTTTTTCGAAAAAAAATTCTTTTTTCGTTTATCGGATATTTTTTTCGTTTTTCCGAAAAAAATCGTTTTTCGTTTTTCGAAAAAAATTCGTTTTCCGTTTTTCGATGATTTTTCGTTTCTCGAAAAGTTTTCGGAATTCGTGGAATGATAATGTGGGAGGAAATGAGAGTACCCTGGGAAAATACACGGACATGAAGTTATATGCCATGAATTTATTTGATCTGGGATCAAATGCACAAGAGGTAAGCGTTCTAACACAGCTACTGTTTCCCCGTGGATTCGGATATAATGAAAGGATAGTTTATAGTGCCTATTATTGACGAAACTCATCCAATCACGACCAAATTTAGTATGGTTATGAACTGCGATGTATTTAGTACATAGCTTAAATATTATGGTGTTTGGGAGTTTGGTTCGAGAGTTATTGCTAATCAAATTTGTGTTTTAAGTTAGTGATATCAAGAAATTTCACTAAGATGCATTTGATTAAACTCAAACGATCTTGACGAAAGTTGGTAGGATCGTAAATATTGACAAGCTTGCTACGCATGGAAGCTCAGTATAAAATATTATGGTGTACAGACTTTCTGTTCCTGAGTTATTAGCTCTCAATATTAGGTTTGGAATCAGTGAAATCAGGAAATTTCAATAAAGCGCGAAAGATGGAACTCATACTATTTTTACCAAACTTGGCAAGATGGTAGATCTTGACGAGCTTAGTAACTATAAAGGTAACCAAGAAAGATCTGTCGGTTTTTCACCCAACACCTTCAAACATCGATATTTAGCCTAAGACATACCTGGAAGATCAAAAATAGTCTCCATAAGCATCGATGATATTCTGCCAATGTTTTGGGGGGCCATGTATTCCATCGCCGTAGAACTTCTTCTTCGCGGGCCGTGAAACGAAGAAGGTATCAAGTGCATTTTGCCCCTTTACTAGGGATTTTAACTGGCGTCCTCTAAGCTGATTGTCCAAAGAATGGAACAGGTGATAATCGGACAGTGCAATGTCCGGGGAGTATGGCGGATGATAGTGTTTCCCAACCAAAGTGTAGAATGGTGTGCCGGGTTATCCTAGCCACGTGGGGATTAGCGTTGTCCTGTAACAGGAAGACCTCTTTGCGATTCAGAAGTGCTGGCTCCAGAGTCTTGAGTTTTTTCTTGAACACGGCTCAACAGCTGACAGTACACAGCTGCACTGATGCTCTGACTAGCTGGTAGCAGTATTTTTTTCTCAAAATACTGCCCAGAAAATTTGAACTTGAACTTAGTTAAATCAGAGAAATTTCATTAAAACGCGTTAAACTCATCCGATATTGGCCAAAGTTGATATGGTCATAGACTTTAACGAGTCTGGTACGCGTGCGAGTTCAGCACGAAATATTGTGATGCACAGACCTTTGGTTCTCGGTTCTTGAGGGATATAAATTAGAAATAATAATTCACAAAGGTAAACAGTGTAAAATTTATATTTTACAGAATATTAAAAAATAATTATTTACTAATAGTGATTATTAATGTGTTATCGACAATATGGCATTATTACTGTATCACCGGACCAATTTGAAAATCGAAAAAAATGGAGCATTTTCTATATTTGCACTGAAAAAAAGGGCTTGGTCAGGAATACCAAATTTGTTTGGTCAGAGCATTTGGTCACTTTTTTTGGTGAATTTAACCAAAATTTGGTCATTTTGACCAAACGTGTTTGGTCATGAACACTATGGGCGTTATGCAGAGTCGTTCTGACGCGTGATTAGTCCCATACTAAAGGGTTCGACTAACATATGTTTCCTGCAGTAGTCACACCTTTAGTATGAATTTAATCATTCGTCAAAACGACTCTCCATAAGGCCCAATATTTTTTGGTCAGAACATTTGTTTGTGCGAACCAAATTTTAACTGATTTGGTAATTATTTGGTTTTCCGGACCAAAATGTCTATTTACAAGGTCACATGTGTTTATTTGCATTCTGGATAAACATTTCGATTACGAAAGTGTGGATCGCAAAAATAAAAATACACGTAGAAGAACAATCATAAGGTACACCACTTGGAAGTAAAGAACTGTGTGTAAATGAGTTTAGTGTGCACTATACAACTTTCTGAACGAAGTCACAGTGATGTGAAGTGAGAAGTAATTTTTACTTTTCAACGAGGTAATGGATCCATGTTATAAATTTATTAAGAAGCTCGAATTTACCGCAGCTAATCGACGTGTTTCAAGGTAAGTGTACTTTTTCGTATAAATTACTTTTTGCTGTTAGTTCACATGTACTTATTCTATTGGCTGTAAATTTGGCGTAACAAATACGCCTTGGGTAAACTTTACAATGCACGCCCCAACTGCGCATCGATATGTAGAACCGCTTTCAAAGGTGTAGTAGATTAGAGTAGGGTAGGGTATAGTAGAGTAAGGTAGTTGTAGGAACGGGTTCGCTTAAGGTTAGGGAATTTTTGATCCATTTTCATAGAATTAACAGAGAGTAATTTCTGGTTTCAAAGTGAGCATACCACCCGGAGCGGGCATTATTAAATTAAACCTAGGCCCTTACAAATAGATAAAGGGGGCATTGACGACACTAGAGCAGGGTATAAAATTGCAGGGGCAAGAGTTGGGGTAATTTCTATTACCATTAGATACTTCCGGAAAGGGATAAATAAAGTGACACTAACGCTAGTAGTTTGCCAAATAAATTGGTGCATTTATAGTTTACATATGAACAAAAATCTAAAATTTACGGAAGAAATATGGGGTATTATTTAGTTTCTCCTCCAAATCACTTGGTATTCACTCTGACTTACTTGGTAGGGGTTACCATTCGTTATTTGTAAATGTAAAGTAGTCATGAGTATAAGTACAGTGCAAACGTATAGCATAAAAACTACGCATAAAACACTAACCAACTTGTGCTATATGGACACTGAAAACCATTTATGCTATCGAATAGAGTCAGAACAGAAGCGTAGCAGAGGGGCCCCGACAGTTAGAAACGATGTGCGTCCGTAGGGAGCAAACGCGTCAGCGACGATGGGTATTCGCATAAACGAGGTAGTTAACAACAGCTTACTCTAAGTCACAGTATTGGGTCCTGAGCCGTCGATGGATTTGGGAGAGATACTAAATGTCATCCGAAATATAAAGTATAATTTTGAAAGAATATTTCATGGAACCCAAATACTGAATCCTTACCTTTGAAATCGATATTTCTCGTGAAATACGCTGATAATTGCGTGCATTTTTACTTTCGGTACACCACTCGAAATAATTGTTGAAAAAAATATAATTTTCACTAATTTACTTCTTACTGACCCCTAAAAGACTTACTCTGGGCGACATAAAAATATCTCACTTATTACAGGTAAATATCGATGGCCCCACCAGAAATATTTGTGAAAAAATCACAGTTCTTTTACGATTTGCGTATAAATAAAACTTTCTGATTGTCATAAATATACAGTGCATAAACATAACCTGTGCTAGGTGGACACTAAAAAGCGCGAATGCTATCTAACACTCAGGGGAAAGCAAAGATGGTGGGCCGAAGCGGCAGCGCAGGGAGCAGGCACGTCAGTGATGGTGGGTATACGCGTAAGTAAAGATATGTAAAGAAGTGGGATATTGCAGTGATACGAGTTTCAATAGCACTTGTCATGCTTTGACACTAGTAACGCTCCACTTGTAAACGTACAATTCAGCTTGTGTACACTATACCATATTCTGTAAATTTAACAAAATTGTTCTTCCGTAACATGAACCACTACCCCCTCCCTATATATATTCGAATGTATACTTGTTATTAGGTAACTTCTATTAGGTATTCGGAAAATATTACATTCTTCAAAGCATTCAGAGAATAGTGTATTATCTCCAAAAGATAATTCTGTGGTTTGGAGCAAAACGACCAATGTCAGAAATTGCAAAGAGGAGAGAGAGAGAGGAGACAGGCTATGATTTCTGCATAGAACCTTTTATTGTTTGCTAGAAGTACATTAGCCTTTGAAAACAATCGGTTAGCATTACACTTATTGTTATCCATAGGTACCCGTTTTGCACCAAATTGGGAACCGGTCAAAACCCCCACACTCAAGAAATGTCAAAACGCCCACACAAGCGGTCATAACCCCCACACAAATGGACAAATCTCCCAAACGCACGAACGGTCAAAACCCCCACAGCCAAAACCCCCACACTCAAGAAATGTCAAAACGCCCACACGATCGGTCATAACCCCCACACAAATGGACAAATCTCCCAAATACACGAACGGTCATAACCCCCACAGCCAAAACCCCCACACTGGTAGACGGTCATAACCTCCAACGGTCATAACTCCCACACAAATGGACAAAACAGCCACACATAGCAACGGTCACAATCCCCACATAAATGGACAAAACCCCCACACAAATGGACAAAACTCCCACATGCACAAATAGTCACAACTGCCACACAAATTGACAAAAGCCGCATACTCGTGTATTGCCCTTGTACTTTTTAATAACATTTTTTATTCCACTTAAACTGATGTTGCAACTATTCTTCTTGGGCGTCATAAAGAGCCGCAACAAAGACGTGAAATGACGATCATTTCAGAGTGTGGGGGATTTGTCCGATTTTGTGGGAGTTTTGTCCATTTATGTGGGGATTATGACCGTTGCTATGTGTGGCTGTTTTGTCCATTTGTGTGGGTGTTATGACCGATTGTGTGGGCGTTTTGACATTTCTTGAGTGTGGGGGTTTTGGCTGTGGGGGTTTTGACCGTTCGTGCGTTTGGGAGATTTGTCCATTTGTGTGGGGGTTATGACCGATTGTGTGGGCGTTTTGACATTTCTTGAGTGTGGGGGTTTTGACCGTTCGTGCGTTTGGGAGATTTGTCCATTTGTGTGGGGGTTATGACCGTTTGTGTGGGTGTTTTGACATTTCTTGAGTGTGGGGGTTTTGACCTAGACCCACCAAATTACAAAATTATTTGCATGAGTTAAAAATGCTCTTAAATTCTTGTTGTTGCTTCTATACCCTTGTAACTTTGACAGTATGAAGCTGAAGTATAAAGTTACCAAGAACATTTTTCTCTTTAGCTTTGCCTAAATACACCCATTTCTGTAAAGCAAAAAAAAAAAAAAAAAAAAAAAAATGAGGTGAGCAACTTCCAGTGTAATAAAACTTAAATGCTTTCACCATTGTATAATTCTTTTTTGATATTCAGTAAATATCTTGTTAATTATATCCTTTCAATCTATATTTCAGAACAGGAAATAGACGAAGCAGCATTTAATTCATTAACTGATGAACTAATTACTCAGTTAATTCCCAAAATAGTGACATGTGCAAAATTATGAGCAAAATTTAAGGAATTTGTAGAAACAGACAGTTGAAATTTATGATGTGCTAGATGACGGTTCTCTCTCATTTGCTTCACCATCAGTGTCAACGCCAGATGACTCAGTGTCAGTTCGATCTGAAACTACAGAAAGCAGTTGTTCCATGCCAGCACCTACTAAAAGAGGAACTGATACGATGCTGAAACGAGAAACAAATTTCTCTACAGAGTCTCGGAGTCCGAAGCTCTTCAAGCTGACAGATTTTGTAAGTGTTCTGCCTTTAGTCACTTGAATATCAATTGATACAGTGATACTTATGCTGCAAATATGAACTGTGCAAATATGATTCATTACCAGTCGAAATGTAAAAGATGTTGGCGTTCACCTTTTAATCTGGTGACAGCCTGCGTTATATTTATTCCATCTTTGTTAGTGCAAGTAACTTTTCTCGGGATATCAGTTACATGAAGTGCTCGTTGTCCAAAGTTTCGAGAACAGACGTTGTTCTCATCACCAGCGTCAGTATCATGAGAACAATGTTTGTTCTCGAGACTTTGCACAAGGAACACATCACCTTGCTGATATCCCGAGAAAATTTATTTGCATCACGATACCAGGAAAGCATCAGATACATTGAAAGAGTTTTTGGAACGTCCCACGATTATTCCGTTTAGACTAAAGTAAACAAATGATTAATGAAAGTGAACGATCGCAAATTTTTTGTGCTCTCACCGGGAATTGAATCTAGGACCACATACATCAAGGATACACGCGTTATCCACTAGAGTAGCTGGGAGGGCGAGGAGATTAGTATTCAGTTATATTTTCGGTTACTTCAATTTAAGCGAAATGATGTCACGATATGCAGGATCTTTAAAATTGTAAAGGAACAGGAGGGAAAGGTGCAAACCTTAAAGGTACTACCCCAGTATTTATTAACTACAAGTGAAAATACCCGGATTCGATCTCATATAAAATTTGATCTAGGTAAACAGCATCTCTGCTCCCAGTTTAAGTTCCTATTCATAATTCGTTTGTATTTATTCTGTCTCCTTTAGCCTATGAAGCTAAATCAACTGTTGATATATGGTCGGGAAACATTTGAGTACTTTTGACGAAAAGATTTCAATGAAAAAAATCTCGATTTTCTTTCTTTTTTTTAATGCGTTTATCTATAAAATTTATGTTTCCTTGGAGTTAGTAAAAATAGATCATACTAAAATACCAACTTTCATTTCTTGTCACGCCAGGTCGATACACTTTAGTATTTGTCAAACAATAAACCCAAAGATTCGCGTATATAGTAATGGTGTTATTTCAAAAGTGTGTTCTATAAGAATAGTGCAATTTTAGAGCTGCACAGAGCTTATTATGTTTGAAGTGAAAACACCAATGCTGCTGTGAGCTCCTCGTAAGTTAATTTCCTTAGTTTATACAACAAACAGACTTCAATGTAATAAATGACATTGTATATTTTAAGCAAAATGGTGTTTCTTTGAATATCAATCACGAATAACTTGTGTAAAGAATACGTGAAAAGCAGAAATTCTCAGTTTGATTTCTAGGCGTAATTATTATTCATTTATTTATATAGTTATGTATTATTAAACATGGTTATCCTTCAACAGAAGTTAATCAGCTATTAATTTATACAGAAATGCAAAATTGAAATTCTATTTCAGTGAATTCGATTAAGTGATCTTGAATGACGTAATCGTACATATAATGCTGTTTGTTTTTTCTTCAGAATCTTTCTAAAACAGAGCTTAACAGGCAGGAAAGTTTGCAATGAATAACTTCAAAACAACAAATTGTCTGCTTTACTAGTAAGCAGTTAGTTACAATGTTAATTGATCATTTTATGGAAACGAATGTAACTCTTTGCAATGAAATATTTCAACATTTGGCATTACAGATAACGGAGCTGTTTCCAACGGAATGTCAGGTATGCATATAACTAACGTTTCGGTTATGATATAGAAACTTTATTCACATAACTTTCAATCTATGTTACTGCTGGACATTTGAATAGCATAACATCGACCTTTTAATGTGGGAGAATGAGTTCGACGAGAACTTGGAGAACTATTGAAGCAAATAAGGTGGGGAAGCAAATAAGCTGACTTTATAGGGTAAATTTTATGCTGAAAATCTTAAGATGTGCTTTGTAATGTTACCAGTCTATGTGACAATGAGACAAGAATAGTTTATCTATTCCCCCCCAAATATATATATATATATATATATGTGCGAGAATACCCCATGCAGACTGGAGGGTTTGTTTGTAGAAAACGTATGCTATACTAAAAGTGGAACATCACATAGAAGAGTATAAATATGATAAATTATTCTGCAATTGTCTGAAATGTTTTTATACATAATTTAATTTATTAAGTTTATAATTCTAAATCTTACAGTAACAATGTCTTTTTTAGGAAGTGTATTATATTCCACCGAAGTCACAAGGTCCAAATCAGAAGATTTCAAAAGGAAAACTCGTTGACAAATATAGAAATACACGCAAGTCGTTAAGAAAGTTTGGCATTGTTGCAAAGTCAGGTCCTTCAACAAAAAAGCGTGACACTGGAACTTCTACGCTAGATGGTAATGTTTAAAATGTAATCTAGTAAGTGGTTTATTCATCTCTGATCATACGTTTAAAAATGAAAGTAAATCTTTGAGTTTTATATCCCATAGTTATTCCAGGTAGACTAAAGGAGATGATGATGATGATGATAAGAAATGAATAAAGTGGGAAGGAATGGGAGAACCCCGAAAAATCCACGCAGATGGTGTCACTTAGTGCGATTTGGGATCAAACAAGGTATCTCATACGTCAGAGGTGAACGCTCTACCACTGAACCACCGAGGCCCCGATCATACTTTAAAAAATGCCAATGATTTACCTATTTTGTGCCAGGGTTTGCAAGAACCATGTTTTAAAAAATGGCTTAGTTTCGTTTAATTCTTTTTTCTCTGCTAATTGAACGTATGGAACACACATTAATATAAGTCGATACTAATATGAAAGTATTCCTGTAAGATTAAAACGTGCTTCTTCAATGTTCATATGTATTTCTGGCAAAAATGTCGAGTGCCTTTCATCAGGATGGCTCAAAACTTAAAGTGTATATGCGTTCAAGCTCAGTTCAAGCTGAGTATTTCAATAGTATAAGGTAATAATGGGACTGTGTAGATATTGTTACTGTTTACAACATAAAACTACAGTCGAGAAATTTTTCACCTACTCTTTAGTTAAGCAACCAACTAATCTATTAAGGATTAAATAATGCACTATATTAATCAATACTTGATTCTGTGTGTTTCTATTTACAAGACTGAGCAAGTCCAAATTTTGTATGCCTAATCTTAAATCCTTCATTACAAGAGTTACTCTGTTCATAAGAAATGATAAGTAGCATTTATTACTAAATATTTTGCGACTTTCTTCGTCGTAGATAGTCATTATACTTATATAGTACCACTATTACGTTATACCATTGAAGTACTACATGTAATTTACATAAGTTCTACATATTTGAAGAATTAAATCATTCTGATGAAAGGCATTCGATATTTGTGCCGGAAATATAGATTAGCATTTGAAGGCAATTATCAAGTTCAGCTTCACAGGAACAGTTCCAGAACAGTTTTTTTTTTTTTTTTTTGTAAATATATTTCTTTCTTTCTTTTCTTTATTATATATTACATATGGATATAAATACTTGTACAAAGGACTTATGAAAATATAGAATCATTTTAACTGATATTTGAAAAATATAGGAATTTATTACTAAGTTTTTAATGTAATACAGATCTGTTTGGTAAGTTTATTCTTCTCTTTCAGAATGTGACATAGATATTGAAAACAGCTTAGCGTGGTTAAAGCATAGTGTCGAGCCCTGGCAGGAAGTACTTGATCACTGGAAGAAAACGTTGAAAGTTCGATGCAAGCAAGAGGGCAAAACTGTTCATGAAATAATTTCAACTTGGCTAGCATTGAAGCAGCCTTTGGGCTATACATTGGTAAGTTTCATTTAATTAACCTGCATTCTCTTTTACTACTAAGGACTGTGTTGTTACTGAATAGGCCATAATTTACAAGCATTGCATTATTTTTTGGGGCTGAGAACATTCATATAAAATCTTTTGCTTACGTCCAGAAGTTGATTTTTTCATAACGTACATTTTAGAACAGAAGTTTCCTTTAAAATTGTGTCGCGTTTGTACAGAAAATAGTAAAAACCTTCAGGATAAAGTCATACTAAATATTGAAATGACATATACTAGTTTAGGTATTTGTATGTTTGAGCTAATAGACCTTAGTTGTCATAAAATCATAATAAAAATATATATAAATGATGGACAAATGAATTACTTCCTTGTCCTCTTATGTAATATCTGTTCATGAATGTTGAGACATCTTGAAGCAGGTCCGAACTGCCTGTGGGTTGGTGGTTATCGGTTCGATGCCCGGTAGGTGTATAATTGTATAAAAGTAATTCAGATTCAACTACAAATTATAGATTCCCTTCTGTGTAGCTCCAATGATGAAAGAGGATAGAGACAATCAATAAATCTTAAAAGTTTTTGCAGTTTCCTTTTCAAAAAGTGAATATTTTGCATTGTATTCAGATTGCATGTTTAAAGAACTAAAACATGTCTTTTTAGCTGGAAATAATTTTTCTTGCTGGTTCTTTGTAACATATTCATCCCCACGCATGGAACAAAAAATGGGAAAGTATTAAGTTCAGTTTATTAGCAACTCGATTTTGCTTTGAACAACTAGATGAAATGCTCAATTGCAAGTCTGAAAACAAATACTCTAAACCTAAAATTATTATTTCCATTTTTAAGACGCCTATGATTACGTGGCCATGCATTACGAACACGTGCATTGAGTTTACCTTGCAATGGAAAAAAGGTAGTCATATTCAGTAAGATAAAAATTGAGAACTGAGTTCTTGCAACACGATGTCACTTGTTTATGAAAGCGAGATCTCAGAAGGACAATACTTACATAACTGATAAACAATCTTTCTTGTGATTGCATACCGACCAAGCATATACGTACAGCAATAGAAACTTTGACGGTGATTTTTTTAATGCATAAAGTACTTTTCGATTCAATAAGCCTTTTTCTTTTACTCAGTAGATGGCAAATAGTGGTTTTATTGTCTGATAAACGCTAACAATATTGTAGAATTTTCTTCACTTTGCCCTTTGACAAATTAATATGAAACCCTAGTGGCCTTATTTCAGCATGTAGAACCTTGGCTTTACGTTCGGAAGGTTCCGGACTCAAATCCGGTCATCGTGAGTGAAATTTCCCTGGATTTTTCCTCAGTCATTCCAGCAAATGCCGGGATGGTACCTGTAATATTAAGTCCAGATCAATACTTTCCCCATCCTTGCCTAATCTATCCGAGTAAATAGACCTTTGTTTATATTAAGCTATATAACCAGAAACCATCATAACACGACGAAAGCCCGTGATGCCACAACCTCAATATGGGTCTAACTGGCAATTATCGTCAATGTAACATCTTCTTGCACTACGTTTCTGGTTTTTGTGGTCTACTTATTTAAGCTACCTGTAAGTCAATTTCCTCAAGATGTTGGACAACACCAGGGAAAAGCAGGTTGAATTTGAACCCAAGTCCAAGTCCGTAAAAGTACACGCTGTAACCGGTAGTTTGTATTGAAATTGTTACAGTTAAGAAATTTCATTTATGCACTTAAAGGAAGTTGTGATTCTTATAACAAATAGATAAAATACTGACTGAAAGGTAAAATAACAAATGGTAAGGAACACATGTTCGTGGAAGTCATCACTGAGTTTATGTAACAATTAATGATATAATGTTATCAATGTAAATGTTTTAATACAATGCAATTCCATTTCCAGATTGATGAAGATAACAAAGACTTATATCCTGATCATACATCCTTCTTCGTGAAATGGGATTCTGTCAGTAAAAAATTGGAAAAACTAAGGAAGAAACGGCGTAATTTAGTAGCTTCTGTCCTTGTTTGAACGTATCGTTTTTGCAGTCAGATATAAATAGCTTTTGAAAACCTTTGCAGCTTTTAAAGCACTTAATAGCTTTTAAAACATTTGCAGTATTAGTATTACTTACCAATTTTTTAGCTTCAAAATAACATATATTTATAGGCACAAAATGCATATGTCATTGTAAATGTACAATAAATAATGCTTTCAGACTATTGAGGAAGCAGAAGTGTCTTTGTTCTTATATTTAAGAAAACTTATTTAAGTATGTAACATGATCAGTTAACCTCTCTCTGATTCCAACAGGCAATGGGTGATGTCCAACCTTTCATGGAAACGAGAGACCTGCAACATTCGTTGAGTGTTCGTTGTTGGCAGTTACGGAATAAGGAGCTGCTTTACATACAGCTACGTTAAATAACTTTCGTCTGCAATATAGATTTTTGTGTTTCCTTCGAAAATGAACTCTAAGCAGGGGTGGACTGGCTATGTAAAAAGGGCGCGGTCACATACTCTGGGAGGGCGCCGTCCATCCGAGGCTTTCGCTTATATGGAATACCCCCTCCTAATAAAAGGAAGTGCCGGGGGGCTTTCCCCGGAAAATTAGTACACAAAAAACAACAAAAGATTAAGTAGCTATTGCAGTTAATCACGATAGAATTATACAAATTCAATATTTTCATAAACAAACACAGAGACTTTGAGTGCTAAATATATTAGGCCTATATAAATCTGCACACTTTAACTGAGACTACAAAAATCACATCAGTCGTTTAAATTCTTCGGCTACATTTGTTAAAAGCCTAATTATAACTGAAGATTTGAGTTAAGCTTGGGGCTTATGCTATTTTTCATACTTCTGTCCTTTTAAAGCTATGTTCATCATAACATTAATTTATTTTTCATCTATTTTTAAAATCATTGATAAAAAGTATACATGAAACATTTATTACGAATTAACAAAAGTAAATTTAGAATTATATACCTACCTAGCGAAAAATGAAATTCAAAAACAAAACTGGAAAATGAAAGTAAAGTCACTGCTTTATGCTTGAAGGAGCCTTCGCATCTCCTTGCTTTTCTCACACATTTTGTCAATAATAAGATTGTTATCTATTTTTGGTCAGAGTGTTTCTTTCTGAGTTCATCAAGAACAATGATTCCAGATGTTCATCTGTAAGTCTTGAACGGAGTCGTGTTTTTATGTATCTGAGCTTTGAAAATGCTCGCTCACAGGACACTTATGTTGTCGGTAATGTAAGGAGATACTTATAAACTTTGAATAATTCTGTGTAGAGTCTTGAGTGCAGAATCACATCGAAGGCGCACTTAAAGCAAGATGTTCTGCTGCTTTGTACTTCACTCCATCACATTTTATAGACCTTAAATCCACAATATCGTCAGTCGGCCCCAAATATTCCTCCTCATCCTCCATGAAATCTTCAGAAAACTTGTCCTCTTCAATCAAATCTTCAATCGTACGAACTTAAACAGCTTCTTGATTCTTTTCTTGGTTCTCAGCAGGGGATTTTGAAAACTCTTCCCACATTGATGAAAACGAAAGAAGCTCTTCTTTAAGTTTTCCCTCTTCACAATCAGGAATTAATTCTGTGATTCTTTTCAGTGACAACGAAGCCAAACTTAAACTCTTGAACTTCTTAGGATCAAAACACTCTAAATCTAAAGTATAAGCTTTGATTTTCAGCAAATCGTTCCTGCATGCTGTTAGAAATTTGGTCTAGAACACAGTTGAAAACGGTTACTTCAAATCTGTATTTAGTCTTTAATTACTTCATCAGAAGCTGATTTTCCTACCATTTTCTTTCTTTTTCTACATCTTACCTCAGGCAATTCTCTTTCTATAATAACTTGTTCTAGACTAGGAACATCAGTAATGAGTCCTTCAATACTATTTGACATTTCTGTTTCAAAGTGTTCTGATGCTTTGTAGACTTTGTCAAACTGATCCCCAGCTTCTTTCAACCTATTTTGAGTTGAGGATATCAGGCGCCATGCTTGGACATAGTCTAAGTTTTTTTGTTTGCAAGTAGTCTGATAAAGATGTGGTATGCTGAAAAATCAATAAAAAAATCATAGCCACAATGATAGTCTCAAAGGAGCACAACTTTTGAATGAGAGACATTGCATCATGTCTGACTTTGAAATTGAATTCTTGCGAGTTGTCAATCACACTTAAAGCTTCTACGAGTTCCACATATACTGGTTTTGATTTTATTGGTCTGACATCCTTGGTCGGGTGCCCAGTAATGAAAATGTCCAAATATTTTTACAGCAGCGTTGCTTTTACTTCTCCATCGAGTTATCCTAATAGCTTCAAGACGGACGCTTGGGTTTTGTTCCAAGTACACCTCAAGTCGTTTCTGGAATTCTTCCAAAAATATCTGAATTTCCTGGAGAAACCCAAAGAAAGATATACAAATACCCAAACTCGGCCAAAGGGCAAGGCCATAGGCCGTGTAAAGGCGGGAACTGGGGGCGGAGCAGTGGAGGTGGGAGGGTTGATATATAAAAGTCATCCAAAATGACCGATATTAGAGTCAAATCTATATATTTAGGGGTAAATCTAATATCATTAATAGCATTCCCAGAAAGAGAAAGAGCGAGGCCGCAGGCCGAGCAAATACCGGGCTCTGGGGTGGAGCCCTGGCTGGCCAAATGCTAGCAAAGTTATAAAATAATTATGTAGCTTTGTTTTTTTTTTTTTTAATGTGTTCAGAGAGGAAACTGTGCGCCTTCCCGAGGCTAAGACGGGTCTTAGCCCCTCCCGCGGAGGGCGCAAAGGCACTGATGTGAGGAGGGCGCAGCGGCCATCGGGCCGGTACTTGATTATGGCCAGTCCACCCCTGACTCTAAGTGATTTGGCCCCTTGAAATTCGCGAAAACAACCTTCATCAATACATCTAAAGACTCAATTGGAGGATATTTTGTGTTTGAGCTTTAAATGAAGGATAAGTGTTGCTACTAGCATAAAATTTGATTTGCAAATTGAACAAACAGGCATTGTTACAAACAATTACATATAATTCATTCAATTACGTATAACGCATGGTACTGAAATAACATTTGTTTAGAGAAATGTGATTCAAGCAAGCATAAAATATCAGTAGTTGTATCTGTTTCGACCACTATTGTTTACAGATATTTCACATCAGTTAAAAAAAAACAAAAACAAAAACAATCATATCCAACAATAGTGTATCGTTTGTTTATCGTGAGGAGTACTTATGTCCTATACCGCTTTTTGCAGAAGAAGCCAAAGATGTTCCCCTTCCTTAGGGTATTCTGCGTTGAACAAAAAAAAAAAAGTTTTAAAACATATGTCCACATCGTTGAGCACGTTGTCTAGCTCAGTTAAGAATAGTTTATAATATATTTGAAAGATCTTCAATGCTGTTTGCTGGGAGTAAAATTATAACTTTTCTCACAGTTTTTTACCTTTTTTGTTATAAAGATTTATATTTGGCCTAAAAATGTTATTTTATTTTCACTAACCTGTTGATACATGTTAATATCATTGTTTAATTTTGAATAGATTTATATTTGGCCTAAAAATGTTACTTTATCTTCAGTAAACAGTTAGTTTCGTTATGTAATATTGAAAAGATTTATATTTGGCCTAAAATGCTATTTTATTTTCAGTCAGCAGTTGATAAGTGTTAGTATCATTGTTTAATTTTGAATTTAATATTTTTGTTTAATTTTGAAGTCTGTATAACTCAGTTGCTATACTCAGTTATAATAAAATTCTTGTGTAGAAAAGTATTGTATGTACATGCTTTATATCCTAAATTCGTTCTACTTTTCTCCGAAAGTTGATTTATAACTTTGTTCATATATGTGTGTGTACATGTATTAGAACTTCATGAAAATGTACATGTATTCATGTACATGCATGCTATTCTAGGAATAAACCGACAAGCCTCGAATATGTGTTTAGGACCTCAGTATAAGAAAACAAAGTTTATTTGCAACTTTGGTCGGAAGCGCCTAATTATGCAGATGGAACCAATTTAAGATAATTAAAGACATACAAGAGTGAAAAAATGCGTCTGAGCCGTGACTCGAACCAGGTATCTTCGTCTTACTATGCAGATGTGCTACCCAGTCCACTCTCAGTAACAACAATACATTCTTTCACTCTTTATAACGATGCTGTTCCACAAGGTGGAAGAATGTATGGCTGTTCTGGGAGCGGACTGAATGGCGCAGTGGTAGCGCATCTGCATGGTAAGCGGGAGGTTCCGGGTTGAAATTCCGGTTCAGTTATATGTTTTTCAGTCTTTGTATATCTTTGATTTCGTGCCTACAAAGGGTCTGGTGTGACAAAATTGGTTGCTTTCTCGATTTATCAATATATTAATGTAATTATTTAAATTGATCGTAGGATACTACATTGAATAAAACAATCGAGGAACTTTGCATACGGTTGAGTACCTCGATACGAGAGGGTTGTTTTAATTTGATCCGAAACGTTTGATTACGGAAAAATAAGTATGTTATACTTACCTTAAATTGGCCTTATTTCTGTAATTAGGCTTTTCCAACCGAAGTCGCAAATAAACTCTTTACTTATAGTGAGGTTCTGAACACGTGTGCGATGTTTCTCGGTTGTTTTATTCATTGTAGCCACTCCTGCGAACATTTCTACTGATTATCTTAAATTGGCCTCAGTTACGTAAATATTTATATTCGACCAAAGTCGTAGATAAACTTTTTTCTTGCATTAAAATTTTAAATACATATGCGAAGTTTTTCAGCAACTAGTTTCTAATTTAATTGAAAAATCTTCAATGTTGTTTACTGGGAGTAAAATTACAGCATAAGTTTTCTTTAAGTTCTTTACGTTTTTTCTTGAAGTTTTGCATTTGATCTAAAAATCTTACTTTAAGTACTTTAACAGATGTTAATATCATTGTTTAATTTTGAAGCCTGTATGACTCAGTTGCTGTTTTTTTTACTATTATTATTTACAGTAAAATGATTTTGTAAAAAAATGTGTTTAAATTCTTTATATATTAAATAGTTCTATTTTCCTCAAAAGTTGATTTGAAACTTTGTGTACATATACATAGAATTTTAAATTTACATGTATTCGTGTACATATTTTGTATGTTGCTTCAAAGTGTATATGTAAATCTTATTTTGAAGAAGTTCTTAATAACTAGAAGCAATAACTTCCAACTTTATATGTGGGTTACCGCAAAAATCATGGCAACTTTTTTTTCCTTTCTTACGAAAATGGTCACGCATCAAAAACTTCTGAAATATCCAAATGGAAGGCTAGCACATATGTAAACGTTACATGTAAGGTATTGTGTAAATATACACATCTCCAACAGAATATAGAACTAGAGAAAACAAAGTAAAAATAATTGTTCGTATTATGGGATGTGTATTTCTATCCAACCTATACGTAATATTTACATATGTACTAACTTTCCATTTGCATGTTTAAGAATTTCTTGCTTTGTTACCATTTTCGTTAGAAAAAAATTCGCATGAATTTTGTGATAACCCTCGTATTATTTTCAGTTTAGTACCTATAGCAACAGTATTTGTTAATTGCTACCAAATGGTTTGGTCAAATTCACTAAATACGGGATTAGTATTTACAACCAAATTATTTTGTTCCAAGAACCAAATTTCGTTCATTTTAACCAAATATTTGGTATTCCCAACCAAATCCTACTTGTTTGGTCATTATTTGGTCAAAATTACCAAATGCATACTTGGTACTGGTAACCAAATAATAGGTTCCAGCAACCAAACAAATCGTGACAAAATGATTTCGTGCTGGTGACCAAGCGTTTGGTTGGCGCTATATTGACCAAACGATTTGGTAACCAGCACCTATTTTTTGGTCAATTAGACCAAACTTTTTTATCAGTGCAACAAATTCCATCCGCGGCAAAAGCATTTTTCCACGCCAACATCTATCCAATACATTCAGGTAATAATGTATACTATCTAAGTTTAACAGCTACCCAGTCACAACTAGTGTTGTAAAATTTCCGGAAATTTTGAACCTGCTGGTAAAAAAAGTTTTTTCCGGTTTTTTTCAGGAAAAATTGGGAAAATAAGAATTTTTTTTGTATTAAGCTAGTTTTGCTAGTAATGGAACCGTTTTTGCTTTTCTCTCCAACGCGAGAAAAATGTAAGTTGGGAAATTTTAATATTGTGAATACTTAAAAAAAGAGCATTCGAAAATAAAACTTTTGTAAATATTCTTGAAAATTAATAGTCATCACTCATTTCCTTTATGTGTGTTTTAGTCGTTTCGTCCTGATTGTGATTTGATTACAGAACTTTTGCAATTGCATACACATCTAGCATCATGAAGCGTTTCTGTTACAACAAAAAGAGCTCTTGAATGAAACTGAGTTCTTAATGTGCTCTTTGATCTGGTGAAATTTTGATAATTTTAACCAAATTACTTGGTAAAAGAAAGAGTGGTAGGCAAATTTCACTAATACTCATGCACTATTCAAATACAGACTTTAATATAAACTTTATGTATAAAATTTTGTACCTAAACAAATACCTGTTTTCTAATGTGACACATTATCTGCATATATAAAAATGAAAAGGACTACTCTTCTCTTAACAACTCTTGAACCACCAGACTGATCTCATTAAAAATTTTCAAGACAGATGAGGTTCGGACCAGGGATGGATTTTTCCAATCACCTTGAAGATGCAACTTGGAGGAAGGAAGTACGTATATAGAAAATTACCGATCTTAGTGTAGAATCTATAGTTTTTGGGGTTGTTGAGATGAACAGTGGCATTTCTGATTAAGCTTAAATTCAAATTCAGCGGGAATATATATAAAATGATCGGAAATGACCGATATTAATGTCAAATCAAAGTTCCTGGGGTTGCTGACAATGAGATGAACAGTAACACTTCCGATGCTGTTTAAATAAAAATTCAGGCCCACAACTTAGGGGAGGAGGAAGGGAAAATATATAAAAATGATTGAAAATAGTCGATATCAGTGTCGAATCCATAGTTTTCGGGGTCGCTAAGGTGAACAGTGACACTTTCGATGCCGTTTAAATCCAAATTTATCCCCACAAGTTGGAGAAGGGGGAAATATATAAAAATGATGCAAAATAATCGATATTAGTGTGAATCCACAGTTTTCAGGGCGCTCAGATGAACAGTGACATTTCCGATGCAGTTTAAATCCAAATTCAACGCTGAAACTTTTGGGAGGGGGAAGGGGGTGAGATATAAAAAATGATCGAGAATGACTGGTATTAGTGTCCAATCCATAGTTTTTGGGGTTGCTGAGATGAACAGTGCCACTTCTTATGCCGTTTAAATCCAAATTCAGCTCCGACCTGGGGGAGTGAATTGGGGATATATATATATATATATATATATATATATATATATATATATATATATATATATATATATATATATATATATATATATATATATATATATATATTTGGTCTAGGAATTAATTCGTGCGGTTTTTAATAAAAATTGAAGCTTTATTTCAAAAACAAAGTAAATGAATACGTTAACAAAAATATTGTCCATCGCTAGCCACTACTCTCTCCCATCTTTCAGGCAATTTACGGATTCCGTGTCGAAAGAATTCCTCATGTTTTGACGCAATCTAATCAAAGATCCATTTTTCGATATTTTCTGAAGAAGTGAACCGCTGTCCAATCAAATCGTTATTCATGCAATCGATCAAGTAGTAGTCAGACGGAGCAGTGTCTGGTGAATATCGCGGGTGGAGTAACACTTTCCATCCGACATTTTCCAAATAGGTTTTGACCGGTTTTGCGACATGTGGTCGGGCGTTATCATCTTGATAAATAAGTTTATTATGCCTGTTATTCCATTCTGGTCGTTTTCAGGCCAGAGCTTGCTTCAAACGCATTAATTGTTGTCGATAGCGGTATCCATTAATAGTTTCACCAAGTTTCAGAAGTTCATAGTACACCACACGTTTCAAATCCCACCATATATACAGCATAACCTTTGCACAATGAATATCTCGTTTCGGTTGTGAAGGACCTGGTTCACCTTGCTTCACCCAGGCCTTTTTTCGTTTAGGATTCTCGTAATGAATCCACTTCTCATCACCAGTTACAATTCGATGCAAAAATCCCTTCCTTTTCTGTCTTTGAAGCAGCAATTCGCAAACGGTTTTTCTTCTTTAAACGTCTTTCTTTTCAATTCATGTGAAACCCAATAAGATATCTTTTGAATCATTCCTATGGCTTTGAAACGTTTGGAAACTGTTGTTTGCTTAACTCCAAATGCTTCTGCAAGTTCGTCCTGCGTTTGACACGAATCCTGATCAAGCAATGCTCTCAATTCTTCATCTTCAAATTCTTTTGGCTGTCAAATTGCTTTTGGTCTTCCAAGCTGAAATCACCACCTTTAAACCGTGCAAACCACTTCTGACACGTTCGCTCAGCTAGAGCATGGTCACCAAACACTTCCACTAAAATATGATGACTTGCGGTAGCACTTTTCTTCATGTTAAAGCAATGAAGAATAACTCCCCGCAAAAACAATTTATCAGGCACAAAATGCGCCATTTTCAGTTGAAGAAAAAATGTTGTTGTTTCCGCTTCAAGCAACTGACATATACTAAACAAGATGCTCAATGACAGTAGTTTTCAACGCATGTTTGGATCAACGAAACTATGGGACAATAAGCTAGTTACGCCATCTTTTGTAAAACCGCACGAATTAATTCCTAGACCAAATATATATATATATATATATATATATATATATATATATATATATATATATATATATATACAAATGATCGAAAATGACCGATATTAGTGTCGAATCCATAGTTTTAGTGTTACTGTGATGAACATTAACACTTCCGATGCCTTTTAAATCCAAATTCAGACCCGGAACTTGGGTAGGAAGAGATGTAAAAACGGCTCAAAATGGCGATATTAGTGTCAAATTCATAGTTTTTGGGATCGCTGAAATGAACAGTAACATTTCCGATGCCGTTTAAATCAAAATTCATCCTCATAACTTGTGGGGGGGGGAGGATATATAAATGATCGAAATTGCTGATATTAGTGTTGAATCCATAGGTTTCGGGGTGGCTGATACTAGTGTCGAAATCATAGTTTTTGGAATCCCTAAGTTCTTTGGTGACAGTTTTGGTTCCCTTTATACCCCAAATGAAACGTATTTTCGCGTTGCGAAGAACTGTATTCTGCTAATCTTAAATAATAACGAACGGAAGTTTCACATCTTAAATTCTTTAATATATTTGTCGCTGCTCAAGTGTACCCACTTGTGCGGTGTATGTGTATGTATGTAAATAAGATCATCTTTCTTTTTGAGTTGTTCGAAAAATATACAAATAATATAGAGGGATTTTCATCAGAAAGCAGCAAACTAAAAAATAAAATTAAAAGCTGTTCCTTTAAGTATTTTTCCACCTAGTGAAAGACGTAGTATATATGCTGCAGACACTTTACGGCAAATAAGATTAGCATCAGGCGAAGAAATGGTTTTTAAATTATATTTTCTTGGTTTTGCCAATATTTCCGATTTTTTCTAATCAGTTAAAAATTTCCGGAAATTTTACACAGCACAAGGAAAATACGTATTTCCATAAAATATATATTTGATTTTAACATACTGGTATTAACTAAAATGTTTCTGGCCGTTATTTTAACACTTCACTGCCATAAAACGGTAACTTTGTAAGATTACTTAGGATAATTTAAATGCGTCTATATTAATTAATATAACTAGGATTATATTTTAGTATTTTATGTAGCCATAACTCCATTCTATCACGGTGCTAACTTTAAAGTAGCGGTGCAAATATATTTGTTACCACAAAATTAATCAATACAAGAAACATAACTACTCAATCATCTTAACTGTAAACTAGTAAATATATAATAGTTTTCATTTTAAAAGCATAATGTAGTATGATATTCGAAAATTTCAATTTTCCGTTTTTCCAGGCTCGGGAAAAAGCGGAAATAACTGGTTTTTTACCCAAAATTTCCAGGGTTTTTCAGGCCTTTATAAACACTAGTCACAACTCATATTACCCTCCACCGTACTCTGGTATTCACTTCCTTGTTCTTAAACATTCAGTCTTTACCACAGCATAAGCAGCTTTTTCAAGCGCTTTTATTCAGAGTACAAATACATGCCTTCATTGTTAATTAGACACATCTCACACATAGACTGCCGCGACGCATATTTTGCTTCCAATTGTTACGTCAGGAAAGCACTCTGCCTGCTAGACAAGCTTACCGGGGAGTAGCGATTAAGTTTCCATCTCTATTTTGTTTCGGAGTCATCTCTGGCTCTCCAAATCTTACTGAATATCCTTTCACATCATTATACTATCAGGTATTGTATGTGATGGTAACAACCATTTAGTTCGTCCTGGGCACGAAATTCCGTTCAGTTTCTTTCAATATATCTCCATAAATTCCGTATCTAGATAATCATGACAGATGTGAATTTACATAGCCGGACAGTTAGGACCGTTAGACAATAGGACCGTTTCCTGAATTATATCATCAGTCATAATACTGCAGTGACTCTGTCACTATCACAACCGACTCGTTCCACGAGTCAGACTGTTCCAGATATAGTTATTGCTTCGAGCAACATATCACATTGTAGCTATGCTAACTTTTTCAACTCATTGGTATCAATCATGCTCCAATCAAACTAACCATTCAAACTTGTGTAATCACTACTTCTCAGACTTCCACTCACCTACTATCTACCGCTACGATAAACCAAATTGAACTGTCTAGCACAGAATCATAACTATCTCAGGCTTTGGATTTACTTGTCACTGTTATGCATAACGCCACAGACATATACATCCTTGAAATCCTTTCGAATTTTAGAGTCTCTTTACCTGTTCAATACTTACCACTGATAAAACGGTACCGACAGTTTTATAGGAATTTTCTTGCAACTGGTAATTCTGACTCTTGATCATCTGTTGCAACGTGCGATTCACAATTGCCTTAAATCTAACAAGTTGCATTCTAGGTCAAAACGTGAAGTTATCTCAGCTCTCTTCATATTCCACTCAGTATTGGAAACGATTCAGGAAACTCAGAAGTCAAAATACTCGCACAGCGTATAATATTATCAACAGTAATACTAATCTGTGTACTGATATAGACAAGGGAAATGAGTTTGCCGAGTACCCAAAGGGCCTCTTTATACCTCTCGCACCTGAATCTGCATATCATTCTCATCGAGTCGACGAACTCGATCTAGATTCTCCGTATCTACAGCCTAATGTTCAACACATTCTAACCGAATACAATCATCTTACTGCACCCATCTCGATTTCTGACATCACCTCAGTCGTAGCAAATAGACGTAACACAGTACCTGTTTTGTCTCATCCATACCTTTGTTCTTTGACTTACCTCTTGACTGGAAAATTTCAAAAATCCTTATGTTTCTCAAACTTCACAAAACTATTCCTTCTTTTAGCTTATGCTGCCCTATTCAACTAACGCTAACATTTAGTAAGATACCGGAACACATCATTGTCAAACGTCTTCATTTATCTGGCATTTCACAAAAAATTCCACTCGAGAAAAATGATTTCCAAATTTCTTTCAGCATTAATGACCAACTATTTTGCCTTTCTAAATCCATCTATAGTCACTTTAACACAAGTAATGCATTCTGCTGGTCCCTTTTGATCTCGGAAAAGCGTTAAACAAGGTCTGGCATCTGGCTGTCATGTATAAACTCAGTCACCTTGACTATTGCTTATCTAGATTCATTTTTAATTTTCCCAGTTGTCCCAGTTAGATCTGTATCAACTCCAGTTTTTCATTTTCCATTTTCCTTCACTTTGGTGTTCCAAGGATTTCCTTCATCGCCCTTCTATGTGTTCTATTCGTTTCCGACTTTCCTGTTGCTTCACGTAATGCTAAATTCTTTCAGTATGCCCCTTGACAAAACCTTTTTTTGCGATGGGTTAAACCATTCATCAACTCAATCTGACTCTTGAGGATGCTACCAACGAGTTTGTTGACTAGTACTCCTATTGAAGACTAAAATAAATCCAGTTAAAACACAATCTATTGTATTTCTTGCTTCGAAACATTTTCCCTTATACACCGCAACCGAGCACTCCTGAACCTCACAGTGCAAGATGTGCAGTCTGCAGAAAAAAAAAACCCTGCAACATGAGCATGTAAGTTTATTGTGAAACTACTCCTAATAGCGCAGGGAATTAACATAACGTCTAAGTGGCACGAATCACGCCAGGGGAAACCTCGCACACTTATTTTGGAGCAAAAGACTTCGTAGTTTCACAATAAACTTACATGCTTATCTTGCCGGTTTTTTGCTGCGAACTGTACCAAACAAACCTACTTGTAGTGCCAAATACCTTGGTCTAGGTTTCGATCACCATCTAACCTAGACAGCACATCTGAAAGATATCAACAAGGAGGCGTACTCTTTCTTGTCCCAATCTGCTGAATAGTCTTGTGAAACCACCTAGGTACTTAATACAATTCTCAATATATACAAGATTTTTCTCGGCCCTGTCCTCACATACGGTTTTACAGTTTAGTTATCGGCTGCAATCTTTACTATAAAAAATTGTGTATCCTGGAACGTCATGCCTTACGCACAGTTTTATGTATCAAATACATAGTTTCACTCAAGATCTCTATAATTGACTTACATTTCCACACATCTTATATCATGTACAAATACTCCATACAAAATATATTACCCAGTGACTTCAAACCAACCATCCACTTTCCCATCAAACTTTTCAAGACCACGCCCGAAATACCTACCTCGCTGCTGTTCTCTTCACTCCGCTCTCATTACTATTCACTCAGTTTATATTGTTACATTCTACCTCAAGACTACCCTAACACCATCTATTATGAACTATACTGTGCAGATGATCATCATCTTCTGGAATAGTCATCATATGAGCAGTAACCCCTTCTGATCCAACAGGGCACTTTTGTCTTGATTAGTGCCTAGCGCCGCCTCTAGGGGAAAAGAGAACCTGCACTTGTTGCACCAACAGTTTGTAAATTTTGCTGATTTAGCACAAGGGTGGTACGTTAGACACCCGAAGTCTAATTAATAAAGTGCAAAAGCAAGTTTTGAACTGAAATTAAGGAAGAAAATCCACTGAATTAAACAATTTGTAAGTGAGGAGCTCGACTAGGTTTTCCTAAGCGGTATAACCTATCTCATATGTTTGCTGATTAGTAAATCTTGGGCAGTGTCGTAAACTGAAACATTAGTTTGGTTGGAAGATTCTTTAAAAGTAAGCTAAAGCGAGATTTAACGTTTTGGAGATTTGAATAGTGCCGTTCAAATTACTTTTATTAGACAAAAGTGGAATTTAGAGAGAATAAAAAAGGCAACGAACATGATTCATGTCTAGTTTTATTTTAATATCTCCTTCCACAGAGCGAAACAGCTATATTTCCAAGCATTGCACAATATTTTACTACATATCTATATTACTAATACATTGGCAGAATGAAAGCGTCTTGATGAATAAATAGTATTTTTTTTTTCAATTCAATGATCTCAAATTATAATATTGATAGAATTCTTCAAGCAAGTATTTATACAATGAACAACACTTACTATTGCACATAGAGTCACATCAAATAAATATGAATACAAAAATACAGTTTAACGGATACTTATATTTTATTTAGAATTGTTCTTTGTTTGGTGTTAACAAACATAATTTCCAGAAATATTTAGACTTGATTTTCCTTCCTATTTTGATTCTGGTACATATTCATGCGTCGTGAACCAGAGAAAAGGGTAGGTCGAATTTTAAAATAATTGTAAATAATATAACCATTATTATAAGTCGTTAAATAGGAATTATTGCATACAAACAGTACACGAGTTTTTTATTTATGTATGGGCAAATATTAAAGTATTGAAGTATGTTATATTGTGGAGAACGCATGGAAGTTTATTACAATATTGTTGACTTGATATGTGTTTCATGGGCGGCGATTAGGGGGGTAAAGGGGGGCAGTTGCCCCCTCACTTTTTTGAAGTGATCCATTAATGTATATAGTTTAATTTGGAAATGGAGTTATTGTATGTATTACTGGTTCATAGAAAAACAAGGTGCCATACAATTTGCCGTTGCGTGAATACGTATTAGTTGTCTTGCCTTGGAGTTAAGAAAGCTGCAGAAATTGTGTTTTAATTGCCACGGAAAATGGCCCAAAAATTAACCTATTGGAGTTCAACATTTCCAGCTTACTTCCATTTCTTCTTACAAGGACTCGATGTGTTAGCTAGTAACTTTGAAACTAATTGAGAAAACATTTCGAAAAAAGGAAAAGTCTTTTACAAGTTATTCTTTAGTTGCAGAAAAATTGATAGTTCCTATAATGTGGTTTCTTCTTTCTAATAGTAAGGAATGTTGATTAAAAAGAGAGTAATAAGAAACAATTTCTACCATTTCCATTGTTTTGCAGTGTAATACACAAGTGAAGTGGTGTGTTTAAGGATGTACAAGTGTATGTACAATTAAATTTAATGGGTTCAACAAAACTTTAGGTTTTAGAATTATTTTGTATAACTGGAGTATGGAGTGATTCTAAGTGTTGTTGAGTTTTGATGTATTCCAAGAAAGCGAAAACTGCACCTAATAGCAACGAATATGTATCAGGCGTAACATATGCTTGTATTATTTACTGTGTTTCTGAGAGTAATATCATACATTTAATAACAACATGTGTGGAGTTAAAAATATCTACTAAGCTCTTCATTAACACCAGTTTCAATATAATTTTTGGGAAGCAAGCCTCATTATTCATTACTATGGTTAATACTATCATTTCCATTTATCTTGTTAAATAATCTGATCACACAATTTTCCAGACAGAATTTTAATATGTTCATGAGCAAGGAATCAAATCTCTTCTTACACTTTTTTTTAAAAAATTTTAAACTTATTTCTGAAAAACAACACGCAAATGTCTAATTGCAGTTTTCCATCATTATATGGTAATACACTTTAATATATATATATATATGTATATATATATATATATATATATATATATATATATATATATATATATATATATATTAAAATAATAATATCAAAGCAAAATATACGTTAAAATACAGATAACACGATATACTGCATACAGCAAATTTATATAGAATGAAAATTTTGTTTATAACTAAAAATATCTACATCTGGGTATCCTTGTGACATCTTATTATACAATATACACATTATCCTGACAGGCGATACATCCAATGCATTAGTACTTTGCGCTGAGAGATGGAATATGATATTATGGGATCTCGTCACTCTTTGTGGGACGTGCATTTTGATTTTTGATAACAAATATTCTGAATCTATTGCACTATGAATTATTTTATATAAAAAAGATAAAATGAAACGAGTTCTTCTGCTTTCAAGAGATTGTAATGAATATTTGTTTCGAATACCTTCGTAGTTCTCAAATTTTAGATATATTCTTGTTTCTTTATATGTCAAAAAGCGCACAAATTTATTTTGAATGTTTTCGACTTTGTTTATATATTTCTTACTATTAGAACCCCATATTATCGCTGCATATTCCAGCTTAGACCGTACATTGGCAGTGTATAATGTTTTGAGGACATTAGTGTTTAAAAAATCACTTCTTAATCTCATCACAAAGCCAAGGTTCCTAAAGACCTCACCAACTACTCTGTTGACATGAAAATCGAAAGATAGGTTTGACTGCAGAGTGACTCCAAGATCAGTAACATAATCCACTCTCTCAATTGGTGTTTGATTAATTGCGTACATAGTTCATTTTCCTGGTGCATGATACTACTTTGCATTTTCTAATATTTAGTAGCAACTTGTTTGATTCACACCATTGGGAAATAGCATTAATGTCACTTTGCAAAGAAATAGCGTGTAATTCCGTGGAGATACTGCGATAGATTTTTAGATCGTCAGCAAACAATTGTCCTTCACTGTTTAAGAGTACAAAGGGCTGGTACCTACTTGCGTTCCTCTTGTCAATTTACTTAATAATATATGAAATACGATGTATGGTATTTTAACTCAAAAAGGTAGTATCCTATTAGTTATACAACCTTTCGTTAAACAGTGTTAGCATCAAGCTGGGAAACTAACAATAATATGAAAATATTCAGATCATGTCTTTCCCCCCCCCCACTTTTAACGTGCAAACGTCGCCACTGATGTGTTTCAACATTGCGTGTGCAGAAAACAACACTGCAATCCTTGATAAACTTTGGGTATAAACTCCCATAGCGCCAAAAGCAAGCATTTCTCTAAGTTCGTATGTACCTTTTCTTATCTTCATATCGGCAATCACCTACCAAACGCTATATTTGTTGTTTTGAAATTCGCCTATTTATCTATCTATCTATACATACATACATACATACATACACACACACACACACACATATATATATATATATATATATATATATATATATATATATATATATATATATATATATATATATATATATATATATATATATATATATATATATATACACGTCATTCACATGCAGAGGTGGATTATGTTTGGTTTAGAAAGTCATGCAGAACAGACGGTGCTGGCGTGTGGAAGACGCTTATAGAGGTATACATATAAATGTAGATGTATAGATTGACAGATAGACCACTTTAAAAACAAGATCTATATAAGTCTATGGTTGGGTGGGTGTTTATTTTTACAGACACGGAGTCCTGCAGAACAGACAGGGTGACAGAGTGAAAGATACATATTGAACTGTCACATTAAAAGTTCATCTTCTTATTCAATAAGATAAAATAGGTAAGAAATTTTGTATTTCTAACAACTTACCATAGCGTATCTTTAAACAATCTAAGGTTGTAAAATACACAGGTATTTGTATTTTGGAACTCGATAGTTAGGTGAAAAGTACCGAATTATGGATTAATTTCTGCCATTCAGAAAACTTGTTTATCACACTATTTTTGACATTAAAATACGACGTAAGAGATACTGTAATGGGGAAGTATTCAATCTAATGAACTTCTCTAAATAGACAACAATGTTCACTCACTGTAATTTAATTTTGACCTTTAAGCACTTAAGCATAGATATATGTGAGGATAGACAAGAATTGGAAAAGAGATCGATCAGTGCTTATTGTAAATACATCATTCCTGTATTTTACTGATGTGGACGTTTGAAACTAGTAGCTTGTTACCCCCTAAAGCAGAGAAGTAGGATACGCCCACGGCGCGGCCAGACCAAAGTTCTTGGAGAATACTAATGATAAACTGGCGGACTTGCTAGCGAGTAAAGGTCTTCCAGACTAAGCAACTATCGCGCCCCAGCAAAGCCTCCCTGCCTATCTGTGTCGCACAATGGCAACAGCCATTCGGACCTGGTTTTCCGTACACATCAAGACACTCCCGTATTTCATCGCGGATGCAATGGTACGTGCTAAGTCACCATTTGAGTTGGATACAGTCACTGGGATCGGAAGCCTTTACTCACGATCTTGGGGTCGGCAGCTTTCCAAGTCGTAGTTTGTTACTCTCATGACAGACAACCGACATTCACCTCCATTAGGATAGCTCAAACAATACTAAACTTTCTCTAATTACGCTAGATATACATCGCACATTACCAGATTCAATGAATAGTTTAGATCTTTGACAAGAGACATGCTCATTTGAGAGTTGCAATAACCTCGGGCAGGCTCGTTCAAACAATATAGGACTGTCTACGTTTTACGTGTTTAGATACAATTTACGTATTGCAGTTAAGTTGCCTTTCAATACCAATGGTAAATGTAGGTCGCCATTTGGGAGAAACCGCCACACTCCCCATCGGTAGTTCAGTTTAAACAATGTGAAGTTTCTTCGGTTTACAGATGAAATACGCTGTACATCACAAGAACCAAGGCTGATGTAAACTGTCTCCCTTTAAGGATAATGACCATATCAAAGCGGTGGCTCCCCTACAAGGGTCGTGGATCTTGTACCCAGTAAGAAGTAACTAACATCAGAGACGACGAATTGGATTCACTACCTTCCTTAGTCTTGAGGCAAAATACGAATATAATACAAACATTCCATTAAGGACACAAGAGCACACACGGACACAAGACACAAGAGGACACAAGCATTCTTTGAGAGTTAAGCTACATCACCCTTCCGATAGGGCGTGAATCAGCCCCCTCAGCATATCATTACCCCTCCTTTCATACATGTTTCGGTATCACGTAACCTTATCTCCCAGCCGCAAGGACACGACCCAATTTCCCGTAAAGTCTCAGCACCGCCCGAAGGAGAGACAGTTTTAACAACCTACCTCAATAAGGGCGTGACGATGTGGCACTTACACTCACAGATGAATGGCACAGGTTAGAGCCCATTTCGGACGATAGCCGAAGCTTCACCTCCGCCGGTGATTGTTAACCAAGTATGTCGACTACTGTTTAAAGGGCTGCAGTTTTGGAACGTCCAGCCATAGGAGACTATGAGTTTCCTTGCATTTCCCCCGTTTTGTCTCCAGATACTAAGACCTAGAATGCTATGCGGACCCAGCTATGACAATTAGTGTTTCTTTCCCTTTCCCAGAACGAGATTGGAACCAGCCATTCATTATGATCAGAGTGACAGTATCAGCTGGACTATTATTTTTATTAAGGTAAGTTGCTGTTGAAGGGCTGTAATATTGGTACCAAACTGCGCGACCTTCTTCTCTAATTACTGAACATATATGAAAAATCAATAGATGAAGAACAAGTATAAATGTAAATCCGGAATATTGATTAAGATGTCTCAAGATGGAATTCCTTGTTCTCTTTTCATTCATCATATAAGAAAATATATTATAATTAACAGAGCGTTTTGATATATAATTAAAAAAGACATTTATGTTGTCTGCGAATGCAACTTTAATTAAGCGAAATGGAACGAATTAGGTTTCTTTGTGTATACATTTAGTTCATAAATTTATTTAAATATACGGCATTTATGTTTTGTATCACGATATCTCATTTATAACGCTATTATACAGCATATCGATTTCAGGAGAAAGATATTCTACAGTAATATTCTCTCTCTCTCTCTCTCTTTCTCTCTCTTTCTCTCTCTCTCTTTCTTTCTTTCCTTCTTTCTTTCTTTCCTTCTTCCTTTCTTTGTCTTTCTCTTCCTTTGACTTTTATATTCCAAACGTTCGTAGATTTTAGTTGCAGCATGAATGAATTTAATACATCAGACAAATGATCATATCTGAGCATAAATCAACTACTGTATATACTACATTGAATTTTTAAACTTCGTGTGTATAGTTTGTTGTTTGAAAGGTGCGCATAAACTTAAATTTAACAGGCAGACTAAAATTAACAACTATGGGTTCTTAAGCCTCAACAACCTATCAGATTTACAGCCGAGCCATTCGTGAATAACAGATCTATGAACCCTCTGGTCCTTAATCGATACAGGGGTTGTCCTAGATTGCTTTCCTTCTTCTCGGTTGAACTGTAAATATGTCTACATTTGTAATGTTAAATTCTCGCTAAAACAGTAAGAATACTTGAAATGGCGTTCATATACTCGCACCTAGAGTAGGAGTATATGAGGGCAGATCAACAAAGAGTGAGACTTATTTTGTACCGCAGTTTCCTTTGTTGCCGAATGCCGGCACGTCTGATAGTTGAAAGAATCGTTTTTCATGTATACTCTCACTAGGTGGCAACATTGTAATATCCATACGTCAGTATCAATATCATACTTGTTTCTCAATACTTGAGTAAACTAAAAGAATGAAAGCATTGCACAAGGAACACTATGCCTAAAAAAATCTGTTACAATTATTACGGCTAATACTGGTTTGATTCTCGCCTAAGAATGTGGTATGGCAAAGCATTATTGAATGTTATAAAGAAAATCTAAAATTTCAAAAAATTAATTTCAGTTAGTGGTAGAATCACAATTATGCTTCTAACTTTCACTAAGTTTCGGATTTCAACACTGCAACGAGAATATCACAGTTGCCGCTTCCTGCTTCCATCTCAGTAGGTGCAGTACTGTACGGAGTGTCACCCAGAGGGGGATCATCTAATCCATATCATCGGCTTTCGAAGCCAATGTCGCCGAAGCAGACCATCCCACATCATCGCGATGTTCTAGGTAATTCTCGGAAACTACCGCTCGATTAGCTTAGTTCAGGCTCATACTCACCTGTGCTTCGGTTTAGCTAGTCGTACCGTACAACACTACGATACTCTCAGTGATCACACTAGCACAAAACCTCCTCAGCAGCTGAGCCGCAGCGGTTATTACGCATAGTAGTTTTTATTCAGACCCAGTTTCCTGCTTTTCTCAGAGATAAGCAACCCATGCGCCATTCCCGGAACTGTTTTCGTTATCGGATGCAATATGGTGATACAACTCTCTGTCTTCTCGACTTCCTTCCAAAAGGAACACCTACGACCTTGTTTTACTTCGATTTTTTTTTAAAAAAAACTTAGGTAATTACAAATTAACCAATTGAGGTAAAGTTCATATATGATGCCCTCAGACTAGAAGCTCATTCAATAAGAGCGCCTTTCCTTTCTGCCTATCCTTCCGCTATTCTGTTTGCTTTCCTCCGTTTTTTTTCTCCTTGTGAGGTCCTACTGACAATCAGATTTTCTCTTCAGTTCATTGACACAAGCTCAACTGTTTCCTCTTGTTGCAATGTCTCTCTTTATGTTATACACTCACCTTCTTCGTGTTAATACAATTTGACTGTATTAACTTTCAGGTGTTTCCAGTAGTTTGCTCAATGGCTAACTTCCTAATAGTTTGTGATCATTGACTGAGCCATTCCTGATACCAGTGATTCGGATCACAAGGAGGCACTTAACTCTTCTGTGTAATACACACTCTTCTTACTATAGTGCTGTCATTTTTCCGTGTATTTCCCATAATTTGCCCACAATTCATATTTTGACTCATAGCTTGTTTTATGTTCAGTGTTAATGGGCTCACTTAACTTCTTCCACAATTCACATTCCAAGACGACAGTCCAATTCTTTTTAACTTTTCCTGAGCTCATGTGGACAGATATTGGATCTTCGTGTTTTCCTCTCTGTATTTGAGACAGGTAGGCTGAATACCCTGGTAAACACTCTAGAATGTTTTAGACTTTTCGCGTAAGTTCTAGAATCTCGAATGTTAGAGAAAGTTCTAATATGCTCGAGCAATTTCTAGAATGAGGTAGACGTTTCGAATTAATTCTAGCAAGTGGGTGCAAATTCTAGAATGTTCTACAATTTGTGAGAAAGTTCTAGACTTATCGAGATAGCTGCAGAACGTTCTAGAAAGTTCTAGCACGTTCCGGTAGAATTTCATGGAAGTCTTTAGAACTTACTTGCACTTCCCACTACAATTCAATGACAGTTTCAAGTACCTTCTAGACATTTCGCATAAATGATGATATACTTGTAGTGAGCTAATGACAAGTCATAGAGATGTCTGTCAAGGTACACCATGTGACATATCACACTACTCGTTTCGAGAGGTCACGGATTTATGATTGGTTTCCCTATAGGTCTCGGTATAAAGAAACTAAATGGCTGAATTATACTTTTACCTATAATTATTTGTGTCTTTCCTAGAATCGTGTCAAACCCACCTGAACAATATTCTACAGGTTGCTACAAGTAATTTGCTCTATATGTCAACAGGATAGCTCAATTGTTTTGTCAAACCCCCTATTTTGGGGTGCTGGGTTAGGCACGACGGTACTTTTACAAGCGGTTTCGTTCAACACATAACGAGTACTTTATGAACATATATAGGTTAACTCCAGATTCCATGTTCAGACTCGTGTACATCCCACCTAAGAACCCCAACGGCATCAGTGTCATAGCCCGGCCACTTGGAGCTGGCTACGTTAGATCTATCGCACCAGGAGTAAAGTTCTTTTTATCCAGTTACATGAATATGAGAGGCGGAAATATGAAAATACAAACTAAATATCACAAGTAATATTTGACAATAATTTTCCGTTAACTGAAACTAAATTCACCAAACAAGGTTTAAAACTGTGTAGTTTTATGACATCTGAACAAACACTCAAAATCTTCATTAAATCTCTTCCACAACAGATTATGTATATATAGACATATAGAAACCCACTTTATCTTCAATAGGTCTGTCGATTTCCTTACTCGTCCACTTGTAATAGCTCTGATAATTATAAATTAATCAAGAAGGTTCAGTCCTTCTTTTGGAGGTCTGTGTTGAACCGTGAGTTGATTTCAAATGGAGAAAGGCGAAGGTAAGTTTTTGGTGTGGTTATACTCCATCAATTTTGGAAGCACTACAAATGGTCCGGTGGATTTCACATGAGTTTACTCTGGGCCTGATGGTAACGCGAGCAGGTATCTGTTTTTTTTTCTGTCTCGTCTATGGAAGGAGCCATTTCTGGACAGGATGTTTACATGTGATGAGAAGTTGGTCATATACGAATCTTCACGGCGCAGTCATCATTGGCTAGCATCCCATGAACCGGTTCCAAAACAGCCGAAACCAGCACTGCACTAGAAGAAGGTCCTCTTGTGTATTTGGTGGACTACTTGCGCCATTGTGCATCGGAAACTACTATCAGATGGTCAGAACATCAGTGCAGGTGTGTACTGCTAGCAGGTGGGCCTTGTTCAAGAAAAACTAAAAACTCTGTAGCCATCACTTTTGAATCGCAAAGGTGTCATCCTGTTACAGGACAATGCGTGGTACAGCTCCACGTGCTTAGGATGACCCAGAACCCCATTTCACGTCTTGGATGGAAAACACTGTAGTATCCTCCATATTCCTGGACATTGCACCGTCCTATTATCACCTGTCTGTCATTCTTTGGACAACCACCTCAGAGGGCACCTGTTCAAATCCCTATTAGAGGTGCAAAATGCACTTGATGCGTTTTTCGCTTCACGTACTACGAAGTTATACAGCGATGGAACCCATGGCCTTCCAGAACGTTGGCAGAAAGTAGTCGAAGTGAACTACAGAAAACTTATGTCACGAGACGCGTTTTACTTCGAAATGATGTCGAAGAGCTTCTAAGTTCCCAGCGCGCTGAAACGCACGAGAAAATTAACGGGAGTGTTGTATAAAAGATAAGTAGCTTGTTGGTAAGCATGGTGGGTACCTGGATGTTTCAGTGGTAGGTATGTGAAGGTAAGAAACATGACTGATAGAGCAAGTGTTGTCGGAAATGCTATTATATAGATCTTCTTCTATAGTAGGCGGCTCAGGATAGGCTAAGGCGGTACTGATGGTTGAACGATAACCATTCCAGTTTGCTTGATCGAAGCGTGGAATACGACGAGGTCTGGTAATACTCGATAAGAATGAGCCTATGGTTGATAGATGTGAAGCTTGATGGGAAGAGTAGTGGAATCTAGTATCTCAATAGTGCATCAATGTGAAAGATTGACAAAAGTAATCACTACGTTTGGTGCGGTTTCAATGATAGGTGTATAGACTTTGGGATATGAAAAATATGGCTTGAGTGTGAGTTGTGATAACGTCAAAGAAACGTTGTTTTTACCGGACTTCTGTGAATATTGATGTCGGCCATGGTGATGTAATATTTAAAGTTATGGGATATATGCTGAAATAATGAGTGTGAGATTGGGTGTCCAAGGCGCTCATAAATGCTGGTGGCCATAGTAATGTAAACAGAGTGATAATACAGGTTAATAATGAGATATTCTGGTAAATAAGGCAAAGTTCGATTATACTGACGATAACTAATTGAAGGATAGAAGCCAATGGTCAGCGAAATACCAATGATTATGGTGCATTAGAAGGATTGGGACTTTGGTGGAATGCATGTTCCTCGAGTTGGGTGACATGAAAGTACACATGTGGGCCAGAGTAGGTAGGTTGAAAGGAATATCTAATCATCAGGCGAGCAGAGTGGTTGACCACTCTGAGAATGTGTTGGCGAGGAAAAGGATGAATGATTTGCATAGAGATAGTCAAAAATGATAGTAGTTGTTGGATAGTAATAGTAGCCCTCGAAAGTGAGTTCTTCCTGAATCTCTTCGTCTGCTAGGGAAGGATAATTCCGCCTAATAACAATGAACACAGCCGGTGGTTTTTGTTGTGGTGGCGTCGTTTAAACGCCTTTGAGACAAGTCGCTTCATTTGGGCATGCTTGCCAAAAATTTCGAAACTCCATTTGAACCACTGATTGGAAAAAGGGAATAAGTACATTTTTTTGCGATTTTAACCTGAGATAGCAGATGTGTTCCTTTGAGATAGTTACATCGTTGAGTAGAAAATAGGAATGTTTGGGCAACTCTATATGACCAATGTAGAAGACAAAATATCTCGCTGATTAGAAAAAGGGAATAACTACGTTTCTTATTTCATTCTTCCAATCACTATAGGATACCACCACAACTGTGAGACTGTGTGTATGTAGACAACCATTAGAGCCCTCTGCTGACGTTACGATACATCGCATTTTCTTCGCATTGCACAATCTATAGAGAAATATTTGGCCCAATCAGTTACAGATTTACGTGTTTTCAGTGATACAGGTGGTGATCATACAATACCAAAACTGGAATCATACAATGACATTAATGATTTTCAGTCTGATCGTGTCATAACGCTTTACCACTGTAGAGCAATATTTGCCTGTCAGAGGTCACAGTTTTTACCATGTGACCGAAATTTTGTTATAATCAAACGAGAACTCAAACGACACAATCGCATTTATTTACCAGCACAGTATAACCACATGATTACGAATGCAAGAAATACTGATACTCCATTTCAGGTTTACGAAGTTGTCAATGAAGAAATCTTATTAGATTTTAAACATTGGTGGTAACCGTTTTACAAGAAATCTTCAGGTAGCATTGTTGACAAAACAGTGAAATTCCAAGTAAGTAAATAGAGACACTGTTTATAAAGCAGAATCTCTAGGTTATGTGCAAGCTCATAAGTTTATCAATGAAGTAAGAACTGATATTTTTCGATTACTCAAAAGTAATGTCACAAACGTTCCACTGCCAACGTCAAAGGCATACGATTGGCAAGTCCCGATCAATCAGAAAAAGATAAACGATTCTTCACAAATCATCAAATGCATACCTGACCAATACAAAAAGTTTTATAGGATGATTTGTTCAAGGAAAACCACTGACCAAGAAACTGCAGAAGACGAAGATGCAGACGGATAGGACCCTATGTAAAGTCATTCTATTTTGACAACGTATTTTGCTATGTATTTTTCAGCTGTCTATTGTATTACTTTTCTTGCTGTACGAATAACGTGCTTTACAAAAAAAAAAAAAAACGAACGGTGACAATAACAGTGTTAGAAGCCTAACATAGTGAAGTTCGGATACATATATCCAAGATTAACATACAACATTCTATTCAGCATGTATATTTTCATAGCTTTCTATCATAAACTGCACACTACATGCCCTACACACAATTACAATTGCTTCCAACTCTAATTGATTGGAAAAAGGGAATATTTTTTTTTCATTTTTAAGCTTATTTAACCCATTGCAGTGCTGCAATACGAGATTCTCCTTCTTGTCTTAGTGTTTGTTAGTTCTTTTGCTACAAGTAATCAATTATACACTTTTTGCAACAAGTACAAACAACGCCTCGGGAAGGTTTTTTTAGCGTTTTTGAAAACTTAGGTCTGATGCACTTACTCCCTTTTTCCAATCAGTGATTCATTTGTTACGTACAGTGGTAAAGAATGTTGAATCATAAGACTTGAAGATCATCTCGTTGCGTGTACGGATAATTTGAGCGATAGTGGCGTGTGTTAGAAATTAGATGATCTGTTGGAAAGCAAACTTGTTGTTCTCAAATTTGAAATCAAAAATTTGTAAGTAAGAATGAATGGAAACGAGGTTTTGGGGATTCCTGTTGAGTCGGATATTCATTACCGTGGTCGTGGTTCATGAACGAAACACACTGTTCTGATTCACTCACTATGTGATTACGCATAGTCACTGGTTGAGTTGAAGAAGTGTTATGTTTGTCCGGTGTGAGTGATCGGGATCTACCAGTATTTTTGCTTTGTGAAGCAAGTGTGGCTTCTATCAGCCTCCTTACCCACCGACGTTTAGAGATGGCCCAGGAGGCGGATAAGGTAGTTCCAGATGGCTACCTGACGCCATCCAAATGGATACAGAATACTATGACGAAGATGGCGATAATAACGATGATATGAAAGATGAAGTTCAATAAATGTCCTCGATCGGATGAAACCATCTTAATTATCTCCACAATACTTCACCTAAATTTAGGTTTAACTGAACTGCAACCACAGTACAGTAACAACCAGAATATAGACTTGGCACCTAAATACGGACGGATAACTGCAACACCAGGACGGATAACTGCAACACCAAGCTTGTTAGCCATTGGCTAACCGAAGGCTAGCTTCCTTGCGAGGGTTACGCCATCTATTCGAGGTGAAAGGTGTAGAAACTGGAGAGGAAGTTTATTGCAGGTAGTTTATGTCAAGTAAGGATAAGCGGGAAAATTGTTTCTTTAATTTTTAGATCATAATGTCAGATTATTGTTTTTATGACATTTTATTGAATTCTAACGGACATTATGAACTTTGCTCATAATCATGAGGACAGGAGAAAGTATAACGACGGTGAAATGTTAGACGAATTTTGATAATCTTCTTGAGCAGGGACTGCTCTAGACAGTAATGTGGACAAGAAGTGCCGTTCAAGAACTTCTGGTTTGTGATGGAAAAAAAGGCTGTGCAGCAATCTTAGTGAGGTGACCACATGTTAGAACTATACGTAAGAATATCATATACTATTAGTTATTGTAACGAGTTGTAATCCCCAGGTGGTATCAATTAAACGGTTTAGTAAATTGACCCGAGTATACGCTTTGCTAATGATTTCTTGAAAATATGGCCGCCAGTTAAGTGTTGATCAATTATGATACCAAGATAGGTGACCTGTTTAGTGGGTGATACTCGTGTGCCGTGAACCTCGAGATAGAGTAGATTGTTTTCCTTTCTGAACTCGAGAACGTTTGCTATGCGTTATGAAGACTATGAGTCTTAGTAGAGTGAATATGATGGAACCACTTGGTACACCATTGGATAAAAGATCCTAATGCTAAGCAGAGGGCAGAGTAGATTTATTGAATACTTCTTGCAGTGCAAAGAAAGGCAGTATCATCTGCATATTGAGACGTATGTACATTGGGAGTTAAGTTTTGGCATACCGGATACAAACAGAAGATATAAAAGAGGCAAGAGAGCGGAGTCTTGAGGTACACCAAAATGTATAAATATCGGATGTGATGAGTAACTATGGATAGTAACATAAGACAAGCGGTTGGAAAGAAAATGAAACATGAAGCTGACGTAGGAAAGTGGAAACCTAAAACGGTGAAGTGTTAACATGACGGCTAAATGCCACACTTTATAAAAACCTTTTCTAGGTCAAAAAAATGAGGCATGAAGACTAGGGATGGGCACGAGTCGAGTCACTATTTTTGAGGTCAAGTTTCGAGTAGAGTCGAGTTTGATATATGGCTCGCTCGTTAAGCTCGTTTTAGCTCGTTTTAAAATCAGGGCCTGATTAAGTTGGAAACCGAAAGCCAGAAAAACGTAATCAGTAATGTGGAATAATTTTAGTGCTGCTCACGACAGGGAACAATACTGGCATCTCGTTTCGTCTCGGTGACGAGAGAGCCTTAAATGTCGTGAACACCAATATAAGTGTATAATTACTGTAGTTCTTACTATCTAGGCTAAGACTTGCACGGTCGAATTTTTTAGTTGAGTTGATTTTGAGTTTAACGTCCCTTTCAGGAGCGACGCTATATGACACGGGCCCTACTGATTAACGTGGAATCCGAACCACATGAGCTCCTGCCGGGAATCGAACCCGAGCCTCCGACGCCAAAGGCGCGTGCGCTAACCGCTTAGCTACGAAGGAACTCTGGTTAAAGTTTTTAGCAGAATTAGAATAACCCGGATAGTGATGTCAACTGGCTCGGCTCGGTTCAAGTGAGTGTACAGCTCGAGCCGGCTCGGTTAGGATGAGCACTGGCTCGGTAGTAGCGAGTCAATCGGCTTGGTTCGACTCGGCTCAACTCAGCAGCCGAAGGCTCGAGGCGGCTCGGTTGGGATAAGTCATCAGCTCGGTTCGGTTCGGCTTGACCCGGCTAGCTCGGTAGAGGTGACATGTGAGCGGTCTTTCTGATCTCGGCTCTGTGGTTCCGTTCAGCAACGAGACTATATGAGACGTGGATCTACTGATTAACGTGGAATCCGAACCACAGCAGCCTCCGCCGACATCGAACCCAGTTCTCCCACGCCAAAGGCGCGTACGTTAACTGCTTATAAAGAAAATATCTTTTCTCCACTGAAAAAATTAACAAATGAAGGCACAATCTAAGGATTTAACGACTAGAATTATAAAACAATTATTTTGTCTGTAGTGTAAAATGGGTGTGAAACATGGTCTCTTACGTTAATATATGAAAGCAGATTAACAGTTTTTGAGAGAAATTTCGATGACTAGAGTCGGGTCGATTGAGTGAGCTGTTGGCTCAGCTCACTTTTCTGTTCGGGTCGATAGTGAATGAGCTGTAAGCTGAGCCGTTGACAACCCTAAACCTGGACTGAGCAGTTTTGAACATATTTAGCCCGCGGCCTATATCTTTTAACTTTTTTGGCTCGAGTCCGAATATTTGCTCATCCGGAACTCAAACTATAACCTCGTGAACGATGCACTTGCATCATGAAGACTTCTAGACGGCTGAGGTCGACAGTCAATCAATAAACAAATTGTATAATTTTTAGTATTCAGATATGTTTATACATGTTGTTCTAATATTATTACTTTAATCATTGATACTAATTAAATTATGTAACTAAAAAAATCATTTCATATAACAAGATGTGCGGTATCATATGGTCATGTGTGCACAACAAGATGGACAGTATTTAGTGTTGCCGTGTTGAGGAATACCAAGGTGTAAGGATTCTTGACGTGGTGAGGGATTGTGGGAAGATTCTGGTAAAGCGTCTGAGATATAGGGATTTTCTAGTTACCTTACGCTGAAGCACGTATTTTACTTGAAGAAATTTTTAAATCGAGTTTATTTTTGCTTTTGGTTTCTGACAATTCTCTCTCCCTGGTCGTTTGTGAAGCCTGTACACCTTCCATTGGAGTCATTTGCCCTCCTCCTCTCTATAAAAGAAGTAGCGGTCGGTGATCATGTGTAATAAACCAGCATCCCCCAAAGACCAATGACCTTACCAGACCCGACCATTCCACCTTTCATTGAAAGAAAATAACCGATCTTTCCTTCCACCAGTTCCGTTAGAATAATTCAAACAGAAATATAAATAAATGAACGCATACGGGGCCAAGACAAAAGAAAAAAAGAAATTACGTGTTTATTCCCTGTTCTGGCGAGATAAGTAGGCCTGCCAGTTGCCCTCAGAACAATTAATGTTCTTCTTTTGTTAAAAATATTTTATTTGCTTGCTTCTTTTATTATCAATAGCGTATCCACGATTAGTTTCACGTAAGTAGTATAAACACCTCCTTAGCGCGTATCAATGTCTTAGATATCATATAATGATTCATATTGATTTCTGAGGGAGGGGATAAGGTTGTCTGGATGTCACACTGTTTTCATCTACGAGGCGATGTCGGGATGGTATCTGTATTAAAATAGCCCTTACCTGGCAGCTAACTTCCCCCTCTTTTTCCAACAGCATAAGCCAACATGCCAGTTTGCAGTAATTAAATTTAATTCCTTTTTCTACCTATCCCCTCGTCCTTAATGATGACGTCAGCCCTCTGGAGGGTGGACGTTGAATTTGAATGTATTCCTTAATCTTCATTTGCTCGTTCCTTCCTTTCTTCTTGCCTCCGAGTATTTAAAATTACAGAATACAGGATTTGCCTTGTTTTCGGTATATGACGTAAAGTAATCACGGAAACAAAATTCATGTTTTAATTGAATTCTCAAACACAACTCAAAGTTCCAGGGAGGACAATTATCCTTGAGGGAGGGTTCACTCCTCTGATCCCGTCTAGCAGCGGGTTTGATGCTCCTCCGGAATATAAACCCGGAACCTCGTGAATGATGTCCTTGCCTCCTAGACTTCACGACTACCGAGGTCGACAGCCAACCATTTTCTAACAAATAACCTCGACTGTCGACCTCGGTAGTCGTGAAGTCTAGGAGGCAAGGACATCATTCACGAGGTTCCGGGTTTATATTCCGGAGGAGCATCAAACCCGCTGCTAGACGGGATCAGAGGAGTGAACCCTCCCTCAAGGATAACTTGAACTGGCCTGGAACTTTGAGTTGTGTTTGAGAATTTAATTAAAACATGAATTTTGTTTCCGTGATTACCTTACGTCATATACCGAAAACAAGGCAAATCCTGTATTCTGTAATTTTAAATACTCGGAGGCAAGAAGAAAGGAAGGAACGAGCAAATGAAGATTAAGGAATACATTCAAATTCAACGTCCACCCTCCAGATGGCTGACGTCATCATTAAGGACGAGGGGATAGGTAGAAAAAGGAATTAAATTTAATTACTGCAAACTGGCATGTTGGCTTATGCTGTTGGAAAAAGAGGGGGAAGTTAGCTGCCAGGTAAGGGCTATTTTAATACAGATACCATCCCGACATCGCCTCGTAGATGAAAACAGTGTGACATCCAGACAACCTTATCCCCTCCCTCAGAAATCAATATGAATCATTATATGATATCTAAGACATTGATACGCGCTAAGGAGGTGTTTATACTACTTACGTGAAACTAATCGTGGATACGCTATTGATAATAAAAGAAGCAAGCAAATAAAATATTTTTAACAAAAGAAGAACATTAATTGTTCTGAGGGCAACTGGCAGGCCTACTTATCTCGCCAGAACAGGGAATAAACACGTAATTTCTTTTTTTCTTTTGTCTTGGCCCCGTATGCGTTCATTTATTTATATTTCTGTTTGAATTATTCTAACGGAACTGGTGGAAGGAAAGATCGGTTATTTTCTTTCAATGAAAGGTGGAATGGTCGGGTCTGGTAAGGTCATTGGTCTTTGGGGGATGCTGGTTTATTACACATGATCACCGACCGCTACTTCTTTTATAGAGAGGAGGAGGGCAAATGACTCCAATGGAAGGTGTACAGGCTTCACAAACGACCAGGGAGAGAGAATTGTCAGAAACCAAAAGCAAAAATAAACTCGATTTAAAAATTTCTTCAAGTAAAATACGTGCTTCAGCGTAAGGTAACTAGAAAATCCCTATATCTCAGACGCTTTACCAGAATCTTCCCACAATCCCTCACCACGTCAAGAATCCTTACACCTTGGTATTCCTCAACACGGCAACACTAAATACTGTCCATCTTGTTGTGCACACATGACCATATGATACCGCACATCTTGTTATATGAAATGATTTTTTTAGTTACATAATTTAATTAGTATCAATGATTAAAGTAATAATATTAGAACAACATGTATAAACATATCTGAATACTAAAAATTATACAATTTGTTTATTGATTGACTGTCGACCTCAGCCGTCTAGAAGTCTTCATGATGCAAGTGCATCGTTCACGAGGTTATAGTTTGAGTTCCGGATGAGCAAATATTCGGACTCGAGCCAAAAAAGTTAAAAGATATAGGCCGCGGGCTAAATATGTTCAAAACTGCTCAGTCCAGGTTTAGGGTTGTCAACGGCTCAGCTTACAGCTCATTCACTATCGACCCGAACAGAGAAGTGAGCTGAGCCAACAGCTCACTCAATCGACCCGACTCTAGTCATCGAAATTTCTCTCAAAAACTGTTAATCTGCTTTCATATATTAACGTAAGAGACCATGTTTCACACCCATTTTACACTACAGACAAAATAATTGTTTTATAATTCTAGTCGTTAAATCCTTAGATTGTGCCTTCATTTGTTAATTTTTTCAGTGGAGAAAAGATATTTTCTTTATAAGCAGTTAACGTACGCGCCTTTGGCGTGGGAGAACTGGGTTCGATGTCGGCGGAGGCTGCTGTGGTTCGGATTCCACGTTAATCAGTAGATCCACGTCTCATATAGTCTCGTTGCTGAACGGAACCACAGAGCCGAGATCAGAAAGACCGCTCACATGTCACCTCTACCGAGCTAGCCGGGTCAAGCCGAACCGAACCGAGCTGATGACTTATCCCAACCGAGCCGCCTCGAGCCTTCGGCTGCTGAGTTGAGCCGAGTCGAACCAAGCCGATTGACTCGCTACTACCGAGCCAGTGCTCATCCTAACCGAGCCGGCTCGAGCTGTACACTCACTTGAACCGAGCCGAGCCAGTTGACATCACTATCCGGGTTATTCTAATTCTGCTAAAAACTTTAACCAGAGTTCCTTCGTAGCTAAGCGGTTAGCGCACGCGCCTTTGGCGTCGGAGGCTCGGGTTCGATTCCCGGCAGGAGCTCATGTGGTTCGGATTCCACGTTAATCAGTAGGGCCCGTGTCATATAGCGTCGCTCCTGAAAGGGACGTTAAACTCAAAATCAACTCAACTAAAAAACTCGACCGTGCAAGTCTTAGCCTAGATAGTAAGAACTACAGTAATTATACACTTATATTGGTGTTCACGACATTTAAGGCTCTCTCGTTACCGAGACGAAACGAGATGCCAGTATTGTTCCCTGTCGTGAGCAGCACTAAAATTATTCCACATTACTGATTACGTTTTTCTGGCTTTCGGTTTCCAACTTAATCAGGCCCTGATTTTAAAACGAGCTAAAACGAGCTTAACGAGCGAGCCATATATCAAACTCGACTCTACTCGAAACTTGACCTCAAAAATAGTGTCTCGACTCGTGCCCATCCCTAGTCTTCATGCCTCATTTTTTTGACCTAGAAAAGGTTTTTATAAAGTGTGGCATTTAGCCGTCATGTTAACACTTCACCGTTTTAGGTTTCCACTTTCCTACGTCAGCTTCATGTTTCATTTTCTTTCCAACCGCTTGTCTTATGTTACTATCCATAGTTACTCATCACATCCGATATTTATACATTTTGGTGTACCTCAAGACTCCGCTCTCTTGCCTCTTTTATATCTTCTGTTTGTATCCGGTATGCCAAAACTTAACTCCCAATGTACATACGTCTCAATATGCAGATGATACTGCCTTTCTTTGCACTGCAAGAAGTATTCAATAAATCTACTCTGCCCTCTGCTTAGCATTAGGATCTTTTATCCAATGGTGTACCAAGTGGTTCCATCATATTCACTCTACTAAGACTCATAGTCTTCATAACGCATAGCAAACGTTCTCGGGTTCAGAAAGGAAAACAATCTACTCTATCTCGAGGTTCACGGCACACGAGTATCACCCACTAAACAGGTCACCTATCTTGGTATCATAATTGATCAACACTTAACTGGCGGCCATATTTTCAAGAAATCATTAGCAAAGCGTATACTCGGGTCAATTTACTAAACCGTTTAATTGATACCACCTGGGGATTACAACTCGTTACAATAACTAATAGTATATGATATTCTTACGTATAGTTCTAACATGTGGTCACCTCACTAAGATTGCTGCACAGCCTTTTTTTCCATCACAAACCAGAAGTTCTTGAACGGCACTTCTTGTCCACATTACTGTCTAGAGCAGTCCCTGCTCAAGAAGATTATCAAAATTCGTCTAACATTTCACCGTCGTTATACTTTCTCCTGTCCTCATGATTATGAGCAAAGTTCATAATGTCCGTTAGAATTCAATAAAATGTCATAAAAACAATAATCTGACATTATGATCTAAAAATTAAAGAAACAATTTTCCCGCTTATCCTTACTTGACATAAACTACCTGCAATAAACTTCCTCTCCAGTTTCTACACCTTTCACCTCGAATAGATGGCGTAACCCTCGCAAGGAAGCTAGCCTTCGGTTAGCCAATGGCTAAGAAACTTGGTGTTGCAGTTATCCGTCCTGGTGTTGCAGTTATCCGTCCGTATTTAGGTGCCAAGTCTATATTCTGGTTGTTACTGTACTGTGGTTGCAGTTCAGTTAAACCTAAATTTAGGTGAAGTATTGTGGAGATAATTAAGATGGTTTCATCCGATCGAGGACATTTATTGAACTTCATCTTTCATATCATCGTTATTATCGCCATCTTCGTCATAGTATTCTGTATCCATTTGGATGGCGTCAGGTAGCCATCTGGAACTACCTTATCCGCCTCCTGGGCCATCTCTAAACGTCGGTGGGTAAGGAGGCTGATAGAAGCCACACTTGCTTCACAAAGCAAAAATACTGGTAGATCCCGATCACTCACACCGGACAAACATAACACTTCTTCAACTCAACCAGTGACTATGCGTAATCACATAGTGAGTGAATCAGAACAGTGTGTTTCGTTCATGAACCACGACCACGGTAATGAATATCCGACTCAACAGGAATCCCCAAAACCTCGTTTCCATTCATTCTTACTTACAAATTTTTGATTTCAAATTTGAGAACAACAAGTTTGCTTTCCAACAGATCATCTAATTTCTAACACACGCCACTATCGCTCAAATTATCCGTACACGCAACGAGATGATCTTCAAGTCTTATGATTCAACATTCTTTACCACTGTACGTAACAAATGAATCACTGATTGGAAAAAGGGAGTAAGTGCATCAGACCTAAGTTTTCAAAAACGCTAAAAAAACCTTCCCGAGGCGTTGTTTGTACTTGTTGCAAAAAGTGTATAATTGATTACTTGTAGCAAAAGAACTAACAAACACTAAGACAAGAAGGAGAATCTCGTATTGCAGCACTGCAATGGGTTAAATAAGCTTAAAAATGAAAAAAAATATTCCCTTTTTCCAATCAATTAGAGTTGGAAGCAATTGTAATTGTGTGTAGGGCATGTAGTGTGCAGTTTATGATAGAAAGCTATGAAAATATACATGCTGAATAGAATGTTGTATGTTAATCTTGGATATATGTATCCGAACTTTACTATGTTAGGCTTCTAACACTGTTATTGTCACCGTTCGTTTTTTTTTTTTTTTTTTTGTAAAGCACGTTATTCGTACAGCAAGAAAAGTAATACAATAGACAGCTGAAAAATACATAGCAAAATACGTTGTCAAATTATAAAACAATTATTTTGTCTGTAGTGTAAAATGGGTGTGAAACATGGTCTCTTACGTTAATATATGAAAGCAGATTAACAGTTTTTGAGAGAAATTTCGATGACTAGAGTCGGGTCGATTGAGTGAGCTGTTGGCTCAGCTCACTTCTCTGTTCGGGTCGATAGTGAATGAGCTGTAAGCTGAGCCGTTGACAACCCTAAACCTGGACTGAGCAGTTTTGAACATATTTAGCCCGCGGCCTATATCTTTTAACTTTTTTGGCTCGAGTCCGAATATTTGCTCATCCGGAACTCAAACTATAACCTCGTGAACGATGTACTTGCATCATGAAGACTTCTAGAACTGTGTTTAATTTGTTACTCTATTTATCCAGAGCCATGGAATTTGTTCAACCATTTTCTGTATTCAGATACAAAGCGCCTATCTTTCATGTTTATACACAGTGTTGTTGTTATAATAATAATAATAATAATAATAATAATAATAATAATAATAATAATAATAATAATAATAATAATAATAATAATAATAATAATAATAATAATAATAAGTAGTAGTAGTAGTAGTAGTAGTAGTAGTAGTAGTAGTAGTAGCAGCACTATAATTGATAATAATTATATTGTCTAAGTAGGATATTTGTAGAAAGTACTTGAAACTACACTTAACTCGATTTGGCTCGACTCGACTCGAAACTCCAACCAAATTCGAGTCGAGTTTTGAGTTGAATTGAAGGAAATTTTTTGAGCCGAGTTCTCGAGTCGAGCTCAAAGATGTCTGTTCCGAGTCGAGTCGAGTTTCAATGAAAACTCGCTCGAACTCGCTCGTGCCCATTCCTAATGAAGACCAAGAAGTATTATAATGATTCGTGATGAGATTAATAATACTGAGCATTTGATCAGTGATATATTGAAATTAGGTTTGAAACCAGCTTGGTGTACAGGAAGATATTATCTTGAGAAAGATTTTGATGTAATCTGATGATAATGATGCGCCCAGGATTTTGCTAAATATGAAGGTCAATTTTATCAGACAGTAAGACGCAACAGAATCTGGAGGTTTCTTCATCATCTTTAAGAAACATCAGAGTGGAAGAAGTCTTCCAGTCATAAGGGATGTAGCCGTTCCAGAGAACAAAAGAGTTGAGTTGAGTTGATTTTTGTTTAGCCCTTTGAGCAGCGAGGCTATATGAGACGTGGACCTACTGATTAACGTGGAATCCGAACCACATGAGCTCCCGCCAGGAACAGAGAACAAAAGAGTATATATAGGGTGGTATAGGGCGGTCATGCATAAATGACGGAAAATTTGGGAGATGAATCTACAGGTAAAAACAAACAAAAAATGTAATATGAACATTGGTTGAATTTGTCTTCGTTTGGACGCTAGAGGCATCTGAAATATCGCCTTCCGAAGCGGCAATTTCCAGTATCGCAAGAACGAAGAGAAATACGAATGTCGGGTCAAAAGATATCAAAGGAAACTTCATTCGAATAATCCAATTATGCATAAGTGATGGCGAAACAGTGGCAGCGACAGGAAGGGACACAAAGAAAGTGAATAAAACGCAGAGAAATGTACGAGGGAATGCTACATGCAGCAACAAATGTTAATAAACAAAAGCAACAATGGCTATGCTGTAGGGACACTATGAGTGTGGGAATATAGGAATACAGTATCTTTGTAACGGAGAGAAATAGGAATATCGGGGGCAAAATATATCAAAGGAAACCCCATCAAAGGAAAGTCCAATTATGCACACGTACTGCGGAGAGTGGCTGCGCATGGAAGCTACAAAGAAACTGTTAAACACTTTTAGTGATGAAACATGCAGATCGTACTAAACACGAATAGAAGATAAGACTCAGTGTACTGTAAAAACAAGTGCTATTGTACTTACCGTGGTCAACATAATACTGTCCTACAGAAGGTGTTCTATATATCCTCCTTGTTCTTCGAGACAGACAGTTATACGATGGCGTAAGAATTGTTTGACTTGTGGCAATAACGCTGGCGATTGTCTTGGTGTGGTAAATGCAGCTTATACACTCTGGCGAAGATTTTCAATGTCATACACGGGCCGTGCATCTATACACGAGACTCTTCAATTAATCCCACAGGAAATAATCTAGGGTATTCAGGTCGGGTGAACGGGGAAGCCATGCTCGTCTGTTACCACAATCTATCCATATGCATGGAAATGTTCCGTTCAGATATGCACGAATAATAAGACATGAATGGGAAAGTACGCAATCATGCGTAAACCACATACACGGTCGTGTTCTCAGTGGCACGTCTTCAAGTAGAATAGGTAGGCCCTGGGTCAGAAACTGGAGATACGATATTGGTTGTGTTCAATCGCTGTGGTAAGAAGTGTTGTCTCACAAAGTTGTCATCAATAATACCAGCCCACACATGCAATTGGAAACGCTGATGATGCTTTGTCTCTACACTTGCATGCGGATTGTTGGATGCCCATCGATGGTCATTGTGGACAATTGTGATGCAATCTCCTATGAATGCCTCATACAAGAACAACATCTGTGCTAGTACTTTTCTCCGCGTTCCATTTAATTGCTTTGTGCCTCCTTGCACCGTCACGGTTTTTGCATCACTTATACATAATTGAATTATTCGGATGTGGTTTCGTTGATATCTTCTTACCCGACATTCCTATTTCTCTCCGATACACAGATACTGTATTCCTACATTCCGCCTCCCATAGTATCCCTACAACGTAGGCATTGTTGCCTTTGTTCATTAACATTTGTTGCTGCATGTTCCATGTAACATCCTCTCCTACAATTTTTCAGTGTAAATTGTTCACATTTCTCTGCGTTCATTCACTTTCTTTGTGCCCCCTCTAGCGCCGCCACTGTTTCGCCATCACTTATGCATAATTGGATTCTTCGAATTGGGTTTTCTTTGATATCTTTTGACCCGATATTTGTATTTGTCTCCGTTCTTACGATATTGCAAATTGCCGCCTATGAACGCGACATTTCGGATGTCTCTAGCGTCCAAACGAAGCCGCATGTACCCAATATTCATATGACATTTTTTGCTTCTTTTTACCTGTAGATTCACCTCCCAAATTTTCCCTCATTGATGCATGACTAACGTGCATATGAAAGAAGCAGGAGAAAACAATATGTTTCTCTCTTTGATGTGACGATAAGTTATGTGGTTCATACCAGGAGCTGTGTTGCGTTTGCGGTTTAGGATGGAAGCGATATCACATGGAGAAATTGGAGCTGTGACAGGATTGTCGTCTAGAAGAATGTGTGCTGCACTGGATTAGATATGGAGATGATAAATTCAAGCGAAACGTAGGATGTCTTTGAACAAAATCATATGGAAACGGGGAGACGGTAGTTTGCAAATGGTCTGCAAAGGCGTTTGCTTTCTCTTCGTCTGTGTGTAAGTTGATTATCAACTAACAGTGCAAATTGTCAATATTTTGCAATGTTATAATAAGTAATGAAAAGAGTTGATGTATGGAGTCGCAGAGGAACAGTGAGCTCCGGATTCAACGTTTCGGCCGTTGGATTCATTTCGCAGCGATAGCTATTTATGGGGTGTTGTTCCAGGACGTAGAGCATTGGGGTTGCTTGTTTAAGTTAGTGCAAGCTTTCGTTTCCTGGTTTCCACTGCAGTACACACACTTGCTTGGCTGGTATATTTCGTTGTTGGATGCGAATTGTATGCTTGGCGGCTCTCACCTCAATGGTAAAGGTGGCGGCGACTTCGATGATTCCAATCGATGTTTCTTTTAATATATGAGGGCACCATGAGTGAGAAGATCATCAATAGTGTTTTGAGAATTAGTTACAACTCGAACCGCATTAGTAGCTCCTTTGTCGCATTTAATACCAGGCCATTTTAGAATGGAGTGTCCCTAAATAGTGAGTTCTTCCATGACCTCGTCGTCTGTTAGAGAAGTGTCAACCTCTCGCATGACAACCGAGAAAGCCAGTTTTTTACGTGGTGGCGGTGCTTGTTTATATGTCTTAGGTCCGAGGTGCTTTATATCAAAGATTTCAAAGCTGCACTTATTTCACACGGTGGTTAAGAAAGTAGAAACGAATTATTTGAAAACGATTTGCGAGTGCGAACAATTTGTGCTACAGAGGCGCGTGGTAGATATTTTACCCATTGGAAGGCTAGTTTGGTATTTTCAAACCTGGTGTCAAAATTGTTAAGTAGAAAGGAATACAGGCCCGGTTTGGAAGCATTCTCAAGAGGTAGAAATTCTTTGTCGTCATCTAGATTCATTGAACTAACAGATTGTTCGGAGTCACTCACAGTGTGATGATGTTTAAACAGCGGTTGATAAGAAGTGGTGTTAGTTCTATCCGGAGTGGAAGAGTGAGATATAGCAGTATTCTTGCCTTGAGATGCAGTTTTTAATGCTCGAGACTAATGAACACATTGGGAAGCCCTTGTAAGTGATGAGGATCTCTGTGAAACATGCAATTTTGGTGACTTTCTAATCTAAAGGGTAGAAACCAGTTTTAAGGATGAAATTGTATATTGTTACTAGGAGCAGCAGGAGTGATGGCGGGGCTTCTTTGATATGTCGGTAAGATATCGAACCGAACCCAGGTGCTGTATTTCTTTTCCGTGCTAGTGCCGTATGGAGTTCATCGACTGTGATGGGTGAAGTAAGACGACGATCTGGGTCAATGACGTGCTCCGAGGAAGATTGTAAGGCAGGATGACAAGAGATATCTATCCGTTCACAACCTTTGGAAGCAGCTGATGGGTTAAAAGCGACCTGTAATTGAGCAGCAAATTCATTTGCTTTTTTGCGTCAGAATAGAGAGGATTACCGTCACTTATAAGAGGGTAGGTTATTGTAATGCTTTTACCAACAAGCTGGTGAAACCGCTTCCAATAGCGAGAAGGATGAGCTTCCTCGGATAAGTTGTTACAAGTTTTTGTCCAATTTCTACCTTTATACACAACAAGATAGTTACGTATAGCTCTTTGCCATTGGTGATGTAGCCGTAAATATCCATCATTCCCGGTTCTATAATATTCTCAAAGATGTTTTCGAGCTTGCCGTATAAGTGGAATGTAGGTTGGCAGTAGTTTTGGTCTGTGCGGATGCACGTGTTCTGTGGGAATATGGTCCTGAGCACTCATTTGTATGGCTTTGTTGATAGTTGTAACACAAGAAACCAACTCGTTTCATTAGTTGAAGGCGTTTCACATTGAAGAATGCGTTCAATATCCTACCGAAAAAGAGGCCAGTTTGCCATATCATATCTCGGAACATGACGCGGGGCGATTTCTTGGCGTGGCCGTTGTCCTCGAGTTAGTGTGAGTTTTACTGGATGGTAATCGAGGCCAACACTTCTAGGTGACAGTCTGAAAAAAGATTCAGAAAAGTAATGACAACGTCAGGTGTGGTCTCACTGAAAGTTCTAGTGTGCGAAGGAAGGATGTGAAGTTGAACATGTGATGACATGACGATAATGTGTCAGATTTGGCTATTGCGTTTTTTAAAATGCTTCTTGAGTATATGTACGGAGGTTATGTGCAATATATATATGTGGATTTCGGTGGTAGATTCGGCGGTCAGGATAATACTGGCTTTGGTGCGTTCGTATATTGCTAAGAGATGATCCAGTGGTGGGTAGGCATAGCGTGGTACAGCAGGAACTTAGTCTAACAGCTCATGGACGATTGGATGTCCCAATTGGATTCGTGTCGCTATGTAGCGTTGGCGTAGTTCATAGAGGTGTGGCAAAATGGTTGGAAATTGCGCACGACGGTATATTTCAGCAGTGGGAGTATGGAAAGCTAGAGTAGGCCAGACGTAAGCCGTGTCTTTCGAGAACTTTCAGACACTCATAGAAAATTGGTGCTGCTGATAACCAGGCAAGATGTCCATACGTTATTTCTGGGCGTACAAAGACTTTATATGTTATCAGTAGAAGTTTTGTATTAAGACCCCACGTGGTGCCTTTAAGGTTTTGTACAAGGTAAATGGCGTCGGATATTAGCTTCGAATTATTTCAGATGAGGTTTCCAAGTAAGATGTTTGTCGAATATTACACCCAGATATTTGAGACTGTTTTGAATTGGTATTGGAGAGTCAAAAAGAGTTAAATGAGGACGTTCCGGATTGCGACTGATACAGTACTTATTGCGTTGCCTAAAGAGACTAATTTGAGTATTAGTTGAATTCAGCTTGAGCTTCCATTTCATTCATCATGTAACTAGTTTGTACAAAGCTGGTTGTAGGAGTTGATTAATGCGATCAACAGAAGATCCCAATGCTATGTATAAGCAGTATCATTACTAAATTGTAAGGTATATAGTTTGGACTGAGGTTGAGGCATGTCAGCTAAATAAAGAATATATAATAGAGGATATAAAACAGATCCTTCGGGCACACCGGCGCGGAGTTGAAAGATGTGTGACTTGGTCATGTTGATCTGAACGAAAGCCTGGCGCTGATGTAGAAAATTGGCTATTAATCGGACATAGCTGTCAGGAAGCAGGCATTTGAGTTTATAAATTAACCCCTCATGCCAAAAAGTATCGAACGCTCGTTCAATATCAAAGGACATCAAAACAGATGGTAAACGCTTATTAAAATGGTTGACAAGTAGTGTAGAACATTTGAGTAATTGGTCATCACTGCTATAGAGTGGACAGAATCCAGCTTGAATAGTTGCTTGTTTGTTCTTCATTTGTAGGTAGTGATGTAGCCGATTTATCATAAGGCGTTCTAGTGTCTTGCTAAGCATGTTAGTAATGCTAATGGATCTGTAAGATGACACAGCAGTTGGATCTTTCAGAGGTTTTAGAAAGACAACAATTTTAGCAAGTTTCCATTTAGTTGGAAAATAGCCTGTAGATAAAATAGTTGCTATACAAGACTAGAAATTCCACAGGTACCTTAAGCAGTTGACGATACGTTATTGAAAACAATGAAATGAAATGAAATCTTTAAGTTTTACGTCCAACGGTTATGCCGGTTATGCTAAAGGAGACGCTGAAGATGATTAATGAATGAAATGGTGGAATGAAGAAAGTGGGCGGAAACGGGAGAAACCCGAGAAAACCCACGCACACGCTGTTTGTCCACCACAAAGTTAACTTGGTAGGGGCTGGGACGATACGTGATTGAGTCTGCTCTCCGAGCTATGTTGCGACGTCATTTTAGAATAGCTGTAATATCGTCTGATGTTATTGGAGCAGTGAGCTGATTTGTGGGATCAAGGTGGTAGTTGAAATCAGGTTGAAACGATGGCTGCACTGGAGAACCAACGAGTAAGATATGGGTGTGTGTAGGACAAGTGAACAAAGGTGTAGTGTGTGGAGTGAAGACTCCCTCAAGATATGTTGCGAAAGCAGTTGCCTTTTCTGCATCCGTCGTTGGTACTTGGCCAGCACAATGATGGGATGTTGTGGGCCGTGTTTCTGAAATATGAGACGTTTAAAGGTATTCCAGAATTTAGTTGGATTTGTTTCTTGGCGCAAAGCATTACAGGAGATACGCCAGTCTAGTCGTTTGCGGGCTACTATGTAGTTCTGTACCGTATGTTGGAATTGACGATGGAGAAGAAGAAATCGGCGGTCATTTGTGCGACGAAACTCTGTTAAATACTCGTGTGAGCGTGAGAGAAGATCGAGGGCGCGTGCTGGTAAACGAGGTCTAGACAATTCGCTGGCACATTTAGTAACTGCGTACTCCGTAGCATGAGAGACTATGTCAGTCAGAGTATGTGAGAAGGGTTCAATACATGCAACTGTTGTGAGAGTAGGTGCAGTAAGCCGGCAGATGTTTGGTGATATAAGTGCTTTACTGATCCCACCGAGCTTTCCTAAAGTTATATTTGGGTGTGCCTGGTGATGCGGATGCAGTGGATTTCAGACGTGGAGTTATAGAGAGAAGTATTGGGAGATGATCACTACCTATGGAACCAAGGACATCAATAGTAGTAAGTGGTAACAGATTATTGGAGATGATTGCTACGTCGGGACTAGTGCCGCTTTCCGAACGAGTAGGATGTGGTAACTGTAGTAAGGAACTATGAGTAGTTTGGAGAAAATCTTGAAAGCGTTCTGAGCTGCTGTACGAGAATGGTAGTTGATGTCTGCTAATAAGATGTATATTCTAAAGTTGAAATCTAGATACGTCAGAAAGCGATACGGAAGCGGTTGGGTAGATCGACGGTGGCAATGGTAATGGTATTTCGTGGAAAGTACAGCGTCAATATGACGTGTTCGGGATATTGTTCGGGAGAAGGTGGTATGATATGGCGACGTGGAAAAGAGTGCTTAATGGCTAGTGTTGCACCACCACGTGCGATGTTTTGTGGCAGATCAGAGCGTATGAGATGATAAAGTGGAAGATAGAAGCTGTCAGATTGTTATAGAAATGTTTCATTAAGAAGAATGCTATCTGCTTTGTGCTGAGTTGCTAATGTTTCTAAGAGAACTCGGTTGGTAGGTAGCGAACGAATATTGCAGAATAGCAATGCAATAGTCTTCCTTCTCTTATCTGTACTATTCATGATGGGTGTCAGTATGGAAATGGAAGTAGGTAGATAGACCAGCATATGTAGCTGCCATGTGAAGCTGGTTTATATCGAAGGCGGCTTTCGTTGCATGGTTTAGAATAGCCTCACGCTGGTAAGGAAAGGCATTTTGAAGAACTATAGTGATGAACTTCAAAATATTTTCCACAGTAGGTGGTGGTAAGAAGGATGTTTGCGTGGTCGCTGAGATGCTGGTTTGACGTGATGAGACATGGATACGTAGAGGTACAACAGTCTCGGATTTATCTGGAAGTGGTTTAGGTTTGGCCTTACACTTGTAGGAATAAGTTGGATGTTCCCCGTCACAAGTGTTGCATCTGGAAGGTTCGTTGAGCTTTGGATACTCTTTTGGTCTATGATCTCCTTTGCAATGGGAGCAGGCGGAAGGATTTGTGAATTTGTTTGTTGGATGCGTATTATAAGCTAAGCAATTTTCACACCGTAGTGAGAGAGGCGGAGATGTGAGCCTCCACCCGATGATGGCAATGGTAAATGTATACACCGTTATTTAGAAGATCGTCTACCAGTGCTGGATCATATGTTAGAAGTCTGACTATGTATGTACGGCCATTAGCATCATCAATACGGAGAGCTCTAGTAGGTTGAATCCCATCCTGCTTTAGTTCCTCTAGTATGTCTTGTTCAGTATAGGTGGGATCAACTCCACAAATAACTACAGAGAGTAATGGAGTACGCCGAGGCGGAGGTAGTGTTTTGATATGAGTTTTAAGGAGTTGAATTTTCGTGTTAACGCCAAACATTTCTGGTCCAACTTTATAGATGAGATGTTTATAAAGATCGGGATTCTTTGTTTTTAGGATGATTCCGATTGATGAATTGATGAAGATCACGTCTAGAGCAGTATCGTATTAGTTTTTAGCGAAAGAAGTTTTCTTACGTTTACCGGCTTAAAGAGTTGCGTCCTTTCTACGGGAATGAAAGAATTTTTTGAGGAGTTGAGTTTAAACAAGGAATAGGTTTTGATATAGGATATACATTTTTGTTGAAGTATTTATTGATTTATGGGACATAATTCATTGTATTAGCATGAATCATCAAGTTGTTGCACATTGAACTGCCTCTAGAGGGTTACGCCCTCTCAAATGAAAGAAGTTCCTTTTCTTAATTTAATCTAGTGTGTCAATTTTACATCTTCGGGCGTTTGTAGCAAATCTGATCATTCTTTCCTTAATACGCAAATTAATTGGGCACAAGCTCTTTCCCGTGCTCACATTATTATTTTGCAAAAAAAAAGTAAAAAAAAGTTACACACCTCTAGCCTAAGAAATAAATATTTTATTCATTGTTTTACTACGGGAAGTATCAAAATGACACCTTACGGGTCTTCTAGTGATATCAACTCCTTACTGGTTGTGAATATTTGCATTGGTTCCCTTTCTTTGGTATGTGCAAAGCTTCATGTATTATATTTGGCATTTATGCCAAGTAGCGAAAAAGTTCTGTTTTCTGTAACTGATCACAATAATATTTATTTAAACTTGTGAATAGTCTTACAAGTTACACGAGTAACAGTTGTACCACCAGATGTTATTATGTGCTAGGACATAAGTATAACAGATAAGAAAAACACATGAGAGCACTACTATTCATGCATTATAGCTATTATGCAATGATTTTTATCTTTCAAACACTATTTTCTTCAACCTATCCTTCCGCTTGGACAGGAGCTAACGTTGTTATAGTAATAGGCGCCTGCCAAGTTATAACTCTGTATAATTTCAACTAAATAGACGATAAATAAGAAAACATGTGTTGAAATTCTTGCAATACTAAAGCGTCCACGTAAATCAGTTCCCTTTACACTATATATTTCACGCGTCATGACACTTTCCGTTAACCGGGTATGACCCAAGTGTTCGTTAAAAGTATTCTACAGTGACATATAGTCATTTTGTTGACCAAATAGGTAATGCAGTTGGGATGCAAATGACCACCTAACATTCCCAAACAACTCAATTTATTTGCAAACTTTCTACCCACACCGCGTGGTCACTTTCAACCCAATCATTTTTCTCGGTGAACACATGCAATCAGATAAACTGGTCATAATGTTAAAGGCACTTACCACAACAGAATTTGGAAAAAGCTCGCCTCCGGTGTATTGTCCACGAGACGAGAAGTGTATTTTAAAATTTGAAACAAGATTGGAAACATGAACAATCTCGTCTCGTTTCTAACATGATAAATTTTCACGAGTCTTGTAGGCAACACAAGTTCTCCCAGGTCTTAGATTTCAAACAGTGTTTTACTGCTAAACAATTCATAGTGAAAAATTAAAAATTTATAAAATGATTCTAAATAATTGATAAAATGACTCTCACGGCGGTCTGACATACATCTGTATTGACTATTGGTATGTTTTTATATTCAATCTATCGAAATAGCAAATAGATAAGTAGACAGCCATTGCTTTCCGAAATGAAAAGTAGCTCTCAACCTTAGAAAGGTTGGCCATCCCTGGATTATCGGAAAGAATTTATTATATAGTTTAGTTTCAACTCTATACAGAAGTTCCTTTTGATGTTCATAGTAGATACAATGTTAGTACAATTTCATAAAATTTCCAAAAATAAATAATCATAGATGCTAAATCAAGATACTAAATCAATTTAATCTTACTCTCAAACTAAATGGGTAAACGTCCTGCTTGAGACAAAACCCTTCAGAGAAATAATCTGGACGGGGAGAAAGTTCTCGGATTAACAACATCATTACAGATTATTGTAACTCTCCAGAGAACAGCCTGAGAAAAACATATGCAATAATTGAGTAAACGTTTGTTATGTAAAATTTTCCCCAAACTCACACGTTGATTACCAGGTGTATTTTATCGCTTTCATGCTAACATTTTAGATATTCAAAGTAGCTGTTTCGTAGCTACATGGTTAATACAACCACCGGCGGTCAGGGAAGGAGGAAGTCATGATTTTATTAACAATTTAACATAATGTAACTTCGACCACCCGTAAAGTTGTACGTCCAGGTCTCATATAGCCTCGATGCGGAAAAGGAAATTAAATACTGAATCAACCAAACAGTTGCTCAGAGTCATTGTGCCAATTTACACTGGCATGTATAATTTATTGACATAAGTAATAACTACGTTAATTACAATAACAAAAAATAATAATTAGAACACACGTAATAAGAACACTAATGAAAATACCTGTAAGGAATTTGCCAAAAAGTTTTCGCAATTACGTGGTGTCATAATACAAGATATTACACGTCGACTGAGTTAAAAATTCTAATGAATGTTCGAAACAAGCATTACGATAGCTAAGATACGCATAGTCTAAGATTATAAGCCTAAATCAATATACTGAGCTTATGGAATATAACTAGGAGAAAAATGTTGCCATCGTACAAGCAAGTTCATATATGAATTTGAATTAAGTACAATTATCTTGCCTGTAACTTTCATAGTCCTTAATGCAATTTAGTAAAAACTTAGTACAGAAAAAATATTATTCTCTAATAAAACGAATTACCCACACAGTTAAAATTTTGAATATAATAGCATAATAATTTACAATAGATGTTTATGAAATTGATTCTATAATGACAATATGGTACTTTAGAATATTAATTAAGTTACAGATGTTCCATAACACTATTTTATATTTTCAGGTAAATATAAAAACAATTGCAAAAGATTTGTTGCCACAATATAGTTGTTATCCGAACTAAACCCAGGATGGGAATTCAAAACAATAAGAAAATTCTAGTGATTTGTCTGCTGTTATACTTTCTTCACAGAAACACAGCACAAAAACACATAATTACTGATATTACAACACATGAGTCATATGAGCTTCAGCTGGCACATTCGATTTGGCGTTTGATTCCGAAGCTGTTCCCTGATGCTAGTACTGTTGCCATGTTATATAATCTCAATGAATGTCATACAGAATTTCTCTCTTATAACATCATGAATAAAAATGTAATTTCTATGCTGACAGTGAATCTAAACAACAACAGTAAATATTCTTCAAGTGTTTCAATGCAAAAGCCAATAATTGGTGACAAAGACGTTATATTTCTAATCACAGAAAGTGAGGAGGTTCTTACGTATTTATTAGGAGATACTGCTAGCAAGTATTATTGGAATAACAGAGCTAATTTCCTGGTTATTGATGTATCAGTGAATGGACACGTTAAAGTAGACATTAGTTCTCTGTTGTTAAGATTTTGGAAAGCACAAATTCTTTATGTTGCTGTGATTTCAGTAAATATTTTCATGTATAAGAACTCATCTTGTAACAATGCATCTAAGCCAGTTGCTTTTGTGTGGTCGTACAACCCTTTCTTGAACATAACGCATAAGGAAAATATAAAACTACAACAAATATCAGAAAATATTTCGATAATTCAACAAGCTTACTCAAGAAAGAAAATAAATGATCTTCACAAGTATGTATTGACTACGACTAATGTGGAAGGAAATGCTCTTCCAATATTCTCCAGAAAAGTTGATGATGCTGGTAACTACACGGAAGAAGGTTTCGTTGTGACTGTGTACGAAGCACTGAAAAAGTATATGAACTACGAAACTAAAAGTGTTGTAAACCACAGAGCTTTCAAAATTGGATACAAAGCAGAAAATGGTACTTGGTTGTATATGATGGGAAATCTTGTGAGAAAGGAAGCGGATATGGCAGGAGTGACTTTTGGGTCAATCCTTGAAAGGTATGAGGCGACTGATTTTACAGATTGTGTTTTTATTGCAAGATATGCAATTTTGGTACCTAAAGCGAAAGAATTACCAACGTGGTTGGCTTTAGTATTATTCTATAAAGCCGAAGTGTGGTACTGTATTATTAGTACTTTTTCTGTGATTCTTGTTTTTCTAATAGTACTTCCAACCGGAAGATTTGGTGAAGCTGATACTAGGAAAGGATTATGTAGAGTATTTTGTTATATTTGGTCTATTCTTTGGCAAGTATCAGTAACTCAGCCAAAGAGTAACGCAATAAGAATAAAATTTTTTGTGTGGGTTTACTTTAGTCTAATCTTTGCATCATTATATCAAGGAGGTATTGTGAGTATTTTATCTATCCTCAAACGATATTCGGATATCAACACTCTTCAAGATCTTGTAGATTCTCAACTGGAAATAAGAGGCTCTAGATCGAGTAGCATGGTATTTAATGATAAATCAAACAGATTGCTGTGGACACTTCATAAGAGATTTATTATAGATGTAAAGTTTGAAAATACGGTAGCGAACTTAATACAATATGGAAATACGTCAGTTTTCATTTTAGATAATATTTTAGATTATTATGCACACAAGGCTCATAAATGTTTAAGTTGTCCTCCCCGGTTTCATATGATGTATCACAAAGGGGATATCCGTCCTCAGGCTATTGCTCTAGCCAAAGGTTCACCATTTCTTCATCGTTTTAATACTCTTATTGGAAGAATGAAACAGGCTGGATTGATCGAGAAATGGGAACAAGAAGTTGTAAAACAATCTAAGGATGACAAGAAATGTGAAAATCCTTGTGCAGCTGGTGTCGAAACAATATCGTTGCACAAAATACACCCGTGTTTCTACATCATTTTAATTGGGTATGTAAGTGGACTGTTTGCATTTACAATTGAAATATTGATTTATCACGAAAGATGTCTGAAAAACAGGTTTTTAGGTAACTCACTGAGGTAGTGCACTGAGGGTAGTGCACTGAGTAAGGTAGTGCACTGAGGGTAACTCCATTTTTTAAGTTTTCAAGTTCTTGACATGTAAAAGAATAGTATACACTGATAAAAGGATCATATTTTTTAGTTAATGTTGTTATTTTCTATGGATTGTTCTGTTTAGTAAAGGAGGTCCTCTTCGTATTGATGAACATATAATGTGTCTTAAAATAGTGAAAGTATTAAACTCATATCATTAAAATAAAAGAATTTAAAGTGTTTAATGTCAGTTGCACAAAACATACCTCTTTGAACACTTCTGCTTCTCCCGGATACTTACCATGACTTTATTAATGAAAATTAGAGTGAATTATGAAACATTTGAATGTTTAGACTTCTATAGATGAATGTTTTGACTTGCTAGTAGAAACGTTTTCAGAATATATTTATGCATAATATATGGATAGATTCATTCGTTTTATTAATCTAACAATATTACTACAATTCTACAAGAGTTAACATTTTACATTCAGAAGGAATATAAAATAATAGTTATATAGAAAGACAGGTATAATAGTTACACACACAGTAACATCAGTAACAAAAATACTGTTCATAAACTAATTAATGTTACACACTGTCTGTTTATAGTATACGTTTCAAGTTGAAAAATTTATAAACCTTTCAATATTAATATCCTTTAGGTATAAATGAACTATAATCGGTGTCAAAGAGTTGGTTCAAATGGTTTTATCTTTGAAAATAAGGAAATTATTTGATTTACGTTACATAAAGAAAATGGGTGATTTAAAAATAACAAATTTACGCTAATATTAAAAACTTAAGTGTTCTTTCCTCATTACAGTAAAGAGACACAAAGTTGTATATTTGAAATAAGTAAAATGTGCATTAAGACATCCTTCACTAAGCGGGAAAGATACAGTTGACTGTCAAAAACTGTATAGGAAAAATCCTGTTTCAACATATTTCTACCACAAACAACACAGAAATGCAATTGTGTTCCACGTACGCAGAGGAACAATAGAAACTGTCTAGCGGCAATATCATAGATCATCAAATATTTCTTGATCAATACTAATTGCGTAAAAGTAGTTTCATATTTAGGCTAAGTTAACAACAGGACATTCCAGTGATGAAAAATTCAATATTCAGGAGTAACGAACCCTTGAATGATTTCGTTCCATTTAGGATATTTTAAATTACGTTAGTAATAGTCTAGACATTTATTTTTGTTATACTAAATAACATATTATTTCTGTTGATAAATTTTACTAAACACATTTCGTGATTACTAATTGATAAAAACAATAATTAGTCGAGTTGGTGCCTTGTCATAATATAGAGGTGAGCTACTGCATTTCGGTGCTTTCGAAAAGGAAGAGGAGAATTGTTTTTATTTTCTTCGCCAGATTTTCCATGAATTTTAGGATTGTGGCCAATCAGAATTGTGAGCCAAATCACGCTTGGTATAGACCAATTAGTAGTTTTCTTCTTCTCGCTCAAAAAGAACGCGAGAGGGGAGAGTGTAATCAATGGCGGCGATCGAAGAAAGTAAGATCTTATAATTTAGCTTCCGTAGGTTTTGTTCTAAATCTAGGGAAAGAATGTAAAAAAAATGATGATATCCTCCCCAACCTAAGCTGTAAGTTGTAATGGAGAGAGAGAAACTTCAAGTTGACTCCCAACTATACTACAATTAGGCCTACCGGAAATTTTAATTGTGATATTGGCGTTTGAAAGTGAAAGGAAGACAAAAAGGGATCAACCATAATTCTTTATTTTGGTATGTAACAGAATTTATTATGATAATGAGTTTTTAATTTCCGAATCTCTCTCTCTCCTTCCTCTCCGGGTTAGCACCATAGTTGTAGTAATTATCATTGTATATGACAGCAATTACTTCTTGATATGAAAAGTAGAATATATAGAGAATTTTAAATTACTTGAATGTTAAAATTTATGTTTTGTTTATTCCGCCATGTTTATTGTTAACTTGCTGGATATAAGTGATGATAGTCTTACCGATGAAGAATAACTGTAACACTGTGTGGCAAAATTGGATTGTGGAAAGGATAAGTCATTTGGGATTTAGTCATGTGGCCAATACTGTTTAATATTTGCATAGGAAACACTGAGGATTAGAAAAAGCGCGACGTTTCTGTTAGTAATAAATATGCTATTCGCTGTGTCTGTTACTTTCTGCGAATATTCAGTACATGCATAATTCCATTGTTGAGTTTAGGGTTATACAGGCCTTGAATGCCCACCAGACGCGATTGTGTTGTTTTGAGGTGTGCTCTCGTGCCGTATAACGCAACAGTTAAACGTAGTTTTCAGTTAATTGTTCCGTCTCAGTATTCATAAGCTATATTTAATTATAATAACTATATTTATTACCTGGTACAATTACAGTGTCGAATTACAATGTGAATGTCTTATGCTAGTTTTTAGAAATTCAGAGCTTCTCTATATGAAGTACAACTTTCGTATATGAATATAGATACAACAAATAAGAAATCACTTATTCGTGAATTAAAAAAAAGCATGTTTACAATAATAGTTCTAAAGCACATCAGGATTTCTTGTACTTTTACTGGTTACCTCTGTAACAGGGATTTATTTCTAACTTGGCTAAAAGAAATATATATATATCTGTGGAAGACGGACCCGTTTTTTTCTGTTCTGTAGTCAGTATCAAGAGAGAGTTGAAGTAGGCCCAAAATAGGACGTTAGGATCTTAACCACTGAATCTTAGATGTTTAACCACTGAATCTTTCTAGTACGCAGTTTAATAATCACTATTTTCAAGCTACTATATCAGGTTACAAAAATTACTGCATTATGATATATGAGTGGCGGAAGCTCTCGAATCCTGTTTTTTTTTTCTTTACCGAAAATTTTTTCGGAGCCTCCCGAGGCCACAACGTTCAGCGAGCTACGGTAGGCGAGTAGAGGATATCTCAGTTTGCCAGTTATTGTTTTCTAGAATGGTTAGTTAGTTTATACAAAAATTTAACACTATATGTTTTGCTCGATGATACTAGCACATTAATCCAACAATTTCTTACATATTTGTTTTATAAGTTTAGTTTATTTGTAAATGGAATAGTTAACCGTCTTATTTAATACGAATTCAATAGATATTGTTCTGTCTAAATCGGAGTATACTGTGAAATTATTTCATTTGAAGTTTAGAAGAAAACATTATGTAATGACATATTCGCCCTGAAAGTGACTAGTCTTAAGATACGACTGAGTTGTACAGTTCAAAATTATTATTATTATAGTATTTTAGGATAGTTTGGATATTAATTTGAGATCATTATTTTGATTTTTGCATACGGTAATGCGACTAAAGCTAATAGCCAAGAATAATCTATTCAATTACTTATACTCCAAAAAAAAATGTACGGATATGTAGTAACAATCAGATTAATAGGAGAGGTGCTCCGAATGGGGAGCCATAGGTTCAATGCTCGGTTTAGCCTCCCTGCACTTCCCCTATTTTACCAAAAGATGTTTTTCGTCTGGTAGCAACTTAAAAGGTTTGGATAAATTATAGCAGTCAGTTCTATAGTTGAACATAAGAAACTTTGTCCTAGATGTATTCGGTTCGATTCTCGTCAGTACCTATGTCATTTAAGATCTTGTATGTTGGCGTAGTGACACATGTTACGTTACTATTTTAGGATTTCGGAAGGAGAGCCGTATGCTTTAGCTAACTAAAGGTTACCGATACTCCTTTTCATCAGTCGCAGGTAGTTATTGCCTCCTACTTCGATTCCCGATGATATCTAAATATAAGTAAAGAATATTTCATATAATTTAGTAAATAATCTTGATTATTTTCGCGAACGTTTTCATAAGCCGGTTGCCCAGAGGATTTCTTTTATAATTTGATGTGTATAAGGAAATTAAATATTTTAGAAAGTGAACATTGACTGCTTAGAAATGGTTAGATTAATTTACCTTTGATAATCGGTTATAGTGAGAGTGTTTTGTTCCAGTCGATCTTAAGTTGGGATAGTAGCATATTTAGAAATATATTGGTGCATCTTAAAACTTTAAAGAGTAATCTCGATAAGACTACCAATATTACTAGTATGGAATAGAATAAACAATTGCTTGTAAATGTTATTTACTGTGTAGTTTCATGGCGTTTTGGACATAACTATTTATGGGTTAATACTCCGTCCTTTTCTTATTTACAATACTCGAAATTAAAGTTTACTCAAGTTTAAGGAGTTGTCGACAGCACAAACGTTGATTTTGAATGGCTCAAATTTAATGTCTTTTTTTTCCTTCGTTCCTGAGCTATTGACTATATGTTCTGGTTACGTTGATTATTGCTAGGCTAAATGATGTTTTGCAATTAGATTTATTAAACTTGTGAGATGACCATTTATATTTCTTCTGTTTCCAAATATGATTACTTTTATTTCATTTAAAAATTTTTCATCGTTAGTTGGATTTCTTGAAAATATGACCCTAGCTCACAGTTGATGATGTAACTAAATGTTTTGCGTTGAGTGGGGTTCGCACTCAGATACGTCATAGAGGATTATAGTTCCTCAAAAATTTTTTTTCTCTAAATCCCTCTTATTTTGATGTCCCTCGACGGCTGAAAAGTGTCGTGATTTTGAATATTTATGTCTCGTAATATTATCCAAAAATTAATGTTAAACAGTAAAGTTATACTCAAATAAACTTTAACATTCTCTCATCGGTGATACTTTAAGTCTGGTGTTGATCTTAAACTGCTACTCTGATATTCTAAAAATAATAATACTGTACCTAAGACAAATTTTGAAAACTATGTGACAAACTAATTAGATTTTCAATCCATTGGCGTTTTCCCGGTAGAAATATTGAAAGTAGTTACATAAATCTTGTATAAGCTCAGAACTATTGATTCTGCTGCATATTTTGAAACCTTCATGAAAAGGGAAATATATATATAAACATATATTCGTACGAATTATTATGATTGAAATTTAAAGGGCGTTGTAATTTATGTTTGTGGTAATTGAGCCATTGCAGGTGGAATTTGGAAATGCGATGCGTTAGTTGAGTAGACGCTGCTCTAGTGATTATGCGGGGTTTTGTGATTTAGATTTTAAATGGCTTCTAGATGTATTAATATATGAAAGATGAGAATTAACCTTCGCGTTTATGAGTAACGCTGTATGAAATAACGTAATGTTAAATATTGTGTTGCGATGAATAGATGCAAGAATGTTTGTAATGATACAGAAATATATTTTAAAAAATATATAGTCGACGGATGTAATATGATGTTGATAAAAGGTATATTATTCGAAGCCGGAGCGTTTTCTTAAACAGACCCGTACATTAACGAGGCTATCCCCTGCATTCTAATGCCATACTAATGTATTACGAAGTTAATGTTGTAATTGTAGTAGAACTTTGTAAGACCCCTCGTGCGTGTGTAAATAATTATCTACAACGCCAAGTGATAGAGATGCAGCTGATCAATAGTGTTCCATCGATGCTTCTCTCTCTTTTGTTTACAAAATTGAACAGACAGTTTAGCCACTGGTTGGGGAGTTGAAATATAATCTTTCGTCGAACTTAAACTGTAGTGTTTGGAAGATCATCTTGAACATTATATAGGTTTTTCGGAAAGAACGATGCCGCTTGTAATACGATGTAATACGATGTAGTACTGTAATACGATGTAATACTGACTTTTAAGTTAAAAGTCAGTATTAACATACCAGTTCTAATAGATCGAGAAAGACGCCATTGTAGAAAACAAAACCCCTCCTCGTAACGACATCCACCTATTCTGTTGTGGACATTCCCAGTCTCCAATTTATAACAACCTAAATTACAATCTTTTTCATAAAATCGTTATTCATCAATCCTTCTTGGCAAATAGTGGAGAGGAAATAAGATCCAGCATATATATATATATATATATATATATATATATATATATATATATATATATATATATATATATATATTATTGTTTACATAGGAAATTTTTGAAAGGAGTAATACCATCTGAAAGTTAATTGCATGGAAAAGCTATAGTGAAGTGACGTTATCGGAGAAACGACGTATTGAACAGTACTTCTTTTCATTCCTTACCTGATATTAAAGACGGCTATAACAACGATGATTATCCACGTAGTGTGACATACCTATGGTCCATCTGTGTTTTTTTTTTCAACTTTTTCCATGTTAGGAAAAAGGAACTTAGTAAAGAAAACTTTACCCACTATAAATCTACAACTTACTAATCAAGAAATGACAGTGATTTAGTTATATATCGTTTAAAGACATTTGAAAAAATTATCTTCATTTTTTTTAATGGATCCTTCTTTGCCCTCCTGAAATGTGAGACTACATTGACCTCAAGAATGTTATTTGATTCCACATATATAATATATATGTAAATAGACATTTTTTATTATTATTGAAAGCTTCATGATACATAGTCACTCCTTCGAATAAGTCAATCTAAAGCTTTAAACAATTGATCTAATATTTTTTAGAAGCTGTGAGTGAAATACAAGTAATTTTTTTCTTTTGTCCTCTGTTGAAGGACTTAATGATAGAATGTTTTGTCAAAGAAATATTAATGTCATTCCATGAATGTTACTGTTCTATGAAGTTGATGGGGGAGTCCTTTCGCAACTGATTGTATTTTTTTCTTATGTTTATCCATTGATTGTCTTGACAACCTCTGCTTTTTGTTCTTTCTTTTCCTTTTACTCCATGGAGAAATAAATGTATCCTCTTCTATATTTACTATATTTTATTTCAATTTTCACTATGGAATAGTAGTATTAACCCTACAATCACACCGTGGGGTCACCGGCGACCCCAGTGCATATAAAATGCGTTCTGCGCCAGCGCCGTTGTGAGAGGGAAACACAACACTTCGTCTAGCTTCAGTTCGGAGCATGCTGTTCACACTGCAAGTTGCATTGTTGTGTTAGTGTGGAAGGTTCTGTGTTATTTTGAGTGCTCGGGTCATATATGACCCCACGGTGTGATTAATGAAACACAGTTTGTTTTGAATAGCCATATAACAAATCATTTTCTAGTGGGCGATTTTTTTACGAATGGCGGCATCAAGGAAGTTTTCTAACCAGGAAGATATTGTACGCATTTTAGAAGAATCAGATGATGATCTGTCCGATGCTGATGAACTGTTAAGTGAAAATGAGGATAATGAGGAGCAGGATGGTCAATCGGAGGATGAATTTGAAGCTGATGTTGATAACGATGATGTTGCCGACTTGTTACAACGTAAAGTCATTTATGGGAAGAATGGCAGTAAGTGGTACACTAAACCCTTCCACCAAAAATCCACTAGAACGTTGAAAAAAACATTGTTATTCATCTCCCAGGGCCCAAGAAGGAAGCGAAACAAAGAACCGATGCAAAGGACATTTGGCTACTGTTTTTTTTTAGACCAAACTACAACCAAACTAAAGGAGGCGTGGATCAATTTGATCAATACTGTCATTCGAAAACCGTTGCCAGAAAAACACGTAGGTGGCCACTCAAGAGTTTTTTATGGTATGTTAGATGCAGCGGCACTAAATAGCTTCGTTATCTTCAGGTGCAATTCGGGATCTAGTTCAACACTGAAGAAGAGTTCTGATTTCTTGAAGGCTCTTGCATTGGCACTCTGTGAAGAACACATGAAAAGGAGAGTAAATAACGAGAGGTTGCCAAAACAGCTAAGGAACAATGTTCGTCATGTACTTCGCATCGAAGAGGAACCGGTACAAAGTGTGACACCAGTTGGACGACCAGGTAGATGTGCTTTCTGTAGCCGGAAGAAAGACAGAAAAGGAGTAGCAGTGTGTTACTTATGTAAGAGAAGTGTGTGTGCTGAACACCGACACAGCATTTGCGATAATTGCAAAATGTAAACAATGGTAAACAATGAAAACTGCTTAATTTATGTCCATGTAAAACAATGAAAATATCAAACAATTGAAACCTAATGAAAACATTTAATATTGTTATAATGTAGAACTCGTGTATTTTATACTAATTGGATAATCTGTAAAGAAACGAATTATGTCAACATATATAAAATGTGATAGTGAAATGTATAAGATTATATAATCTAATAAACCGAACCTAACATCACCTCATTTAACCTTACTTAACCTAATCTAATACATATAGATATAATCTAACATATATATACATATATGCACATATATACATAACCTACATATACATATATAATCTAACAAACCACACATTATCTACCCTAAGTTAACCTAACCTAATATTATCTAATCTAACATAATATAACCGTATCTAGTCTAATAAAACGATTCTCCAGACTGGGGTCGTATATGACCCCACGGTGTGATACATGTCCTAATAAAAGCACGGTGTGGTTGTCGGGTTAATTGATATAGTCCGCTTACTGAATAAACAAACTTTTCGCCTTATGGAAAGAGAACCAAAGGGTGGCCTGGGTGTTTTCATGAGACAAGAACCTGTTTCTTGCAGTAATTTGAGGGTGTATAATTACAAGTTTAGAAGTTTTGTTTTAGTAATAATAAATAGTAGAATATAAATATATATAAATAGAGTTAGTTTTGTTTCACAGGTATTAAGAATTGATAAGGAATCAGTTAAAAAGATGTTTTCAACCTCAAAGATAAATGTTATAAACTTACTTTTGTACAATAGTAGATTGTTCTAAAAATCCTTTTTAACGGGGACTTTTAATTCCACGTAAATAGTTTCTGAAAACGATAATAGTTTAACATCTTTATCCCTCAACTGGAAATTAATTTACATTATCACAAGTAGCACCAACTTTTATTTACCTATACTGAATTGTTCAAAGGGATAGGAATGAAACTTGCACTTCAATCACAAATGCATGCAACAAATGTAAAGAACACAACTGATCACAACAACTTTTATTAATGCAAACTTTTCGATTCAACAAAATAAATAACTATTTAGAACGCTTTTGTGAAAATGTTTCAATAATCATCATCATCATATGCATTCTACCACTATTGGCCAATCACTTGCTGCAACTGAGAAGCATCCACGCTCCGCGGTCTTCAAATACGATTTTTCTGTTTTGATATTGTCCATCATTTATATTCTTCGCCCCGTCTCATCTAGCCTCGCTACTGAAAGGGACGCTAAACTCTACAATGAAATGTAATCTTTATGTTTTACGTCCCACGTTTTTGTCGGCTAGGCTAAAAGAGACGGTGATGAGAAATTAATGAAAGGGTGGAATAAAGAAACTGGAAGAACCCCGAGAAAAGTCAACCACAAAGTTCACTTGGCGCAACCTGAAATCAAATGCACCAGAGGTGAACGCTCTACCACTGAGCCACTGCGGCACGGTTTGAACTCTACAAGTCTAACATGTAACACTTCCCAAGTGCAACACTCCGATTTTGATAAAATTTAGCAGGTAGATACTACACATAAAGGAATAAGTGTTTTCTATTTTCTGTGGAAAAACGTTTTTAGGAAGCAAAGCTCCCCACCCAAAATTTTGAAAGTTCACGTCCCAAAGGCAAGAAGAAGTGGACCGAAGTGAATGAAATTGTGCAAAATATTGTAGACGAAAATAAGCGAAAACGTGCTTCGCATTTTCCTGGGAAAAATGGTTGGGTCGGGCCCGGGCCGTTCCAAACCTTTGATCACGAAATGTCAAAAGTGCTAATAACAGTTGGTCAGAAGTGCCTAAAGAACATGAAGAATTGCAACGAAACTTTGTATAGGGACAATACGCAAAAAAAGAAACAAAAAGTTTTTTTCTGCGGTGAAACTGTTTTATGGGCAAAAGCACCCATTCAAAAGTTTGATAGTTGACGCCCGAAAAGAAAGAGTGGACCAAAGTGAATGAAATTGTGTACAGATATTATAGACGTAAGATGAGGGAATACGTGATTCGAATTTTCCTGAAAATAATAATAATAATAATAATAATAATAATAATAATAATAATAATAATAATACAGTAGAGCGTCGATTATCCGAACGTCGGTCAACGGAACGACCGCTTAACCGAACTGTGTACTCGCTCGCACCAGTTACTCTCCCACCCTACCGTCCATCATCCCCCTCACTCCCAAACCAAGTTTTTCACAGTAGTCGCCGCACTGAGCCACCGCTGGCGGAACATTGCTTCTAATGGGGACTTCATAAGGCACTGCTGACCGGCCAAGCCGCCAGTCGCTGTGTTTCAACAATCAGCACACTTCTGTCGGTTTGGCACTGGCTGTAGAAGTACAGTACAGTACAGTACAGTTCGATTATCCGAACAAACCAGTTTTCCGAACGCCCATGTCCCCCAATTACTTCGGATAATCGACGCTCTACTGTAATAATAACAAAAATAATAATAATAATAATAATAATAATAATAATAATAATAATAATAATAATAATAATAATAATAATAATAATAATAATAAAACGGTTGGGTAGACCGAAGCGTTGAGTGTCTGAAAGAGTGCACCGAAGCGAATGAAATTGTGTGCAGACATTATATATGAAAAACAATGCCTTTCGTGCTCAACAAGTGTCCCCATCTGATTTCTTCAAATTGTGCACATTAACAGTAAGTACAAACAGTATAGTGTATTTTATAGTATTTCGGGAGGCGACTTTAACCATTACAACGTTTTTCCGCATAAACAGAAACTCGTGTCGATTTATTTCCTATTTACTACTGATATGCCAAATGTGAAGCAAATCGGATTCAGACACTAGGGAAACACGTGAGGCCTTATTTAACATATACATTTCCTACCTACAATTTCATTTGCTTCGGTCCACTCCTTCCTGCGTTACTGTGGTAAAATTTACTGTTTTCCAAGCGGGCCTTGGCTCCTAAAGCAGTATCGTGGCTAAGGCCCCTTCCGAATTGCAATTTTGATATTTCATAATCAACGGTTTAGAATAGTGGTCTTCATTCAACGTTTTTCGTATGGCGGGCCATTTTCATATTCATAAAAGACTGCCGGTCTGCACAGTTCCGGTAAAGTCCACAAAGTAATTGCTATATATATATGCTGTTATTCAGTAATGAAAAATACAGCTTGTTTTTCCACATTAAACATAAATGCAAATTGACAAGTAGAAAGTGCAATTGCAAATCGCAAATTACTCGTAACAGTTGAAACATAACAGTGTAATTTTTTTCTAAATTATTAATTATTATGAATAATGTATAAGAAACAAATAGAGTTAAACTTTTTCTAACTAAAAATTATTTTTCCAAAAAAGTTATTTGTATTTTCAGTGAGAACATTGAGATTGATTTTTCTTTACTAATATATCAATATTTGTCATACAGTTACTACTCTTTCTTTTTCACACAACGTAAGTGCAGATTGACAAGTTGAAGGCTCACACACAAATTGTACATTTCTTGCAACAACAGAAACTATATTAAATTCTAAATAATTAATTATTGTACATCTAACATAGGAAACAAGCATAATGAAACTTTTTCATGCCAAACTAAAAATAATTTCTCCACTCACACACACATACTCAAATTAACATTTTCACAATCAGTGAGAACTCTGTGATTGCATGTTTTTCACAAGCATGTCAATATTTGCCTTGAAATTGGATGATGCTATTCTCAGACAGTTTTCAAGATGTCCATCAGTCATTCGATTGCGTAACTTTGATTTCACATTTTTCATTTTGGAAAAGAGCTGTTCACATGCATAAGTTGTACCAAACAGAGAGAGAATAAAAAGGGCATGATTGTATAAAACTGGAAATTCATCGTATTTCACATATTTGGAGTAAAACTCTATCATGCCAAACTAATAAAACTCTATCAAGTCCACAGTGTTGAATTTTCCTTTGAGTTCAGTACTACACTGCTGCATCTCAATTAGTTCCATTTGCATGTTGCCCAAGGGCACTTTCGACATAAACAGTAAATGGGCTGGAGAATATCCGAAACATATTGTTCTGTGACCGGAGATCTTGAAATCTTGTAGAGAATTTATGCCTTAGCGCTGACACAGCTTCAGCATACTTCTCACTGTCTTGAACCTTCTGCTGCGACAGCGCTGGAAAGTGTGTGAGATTGCCATTTCTAAGCTGATTTCCCCACAGGCGTAGCTTGGATTCAAAAGCTTTCACATGGTCATAAGGATGGTTACCAACTTGTTCTTCCCTTGGAGTTTAGTGTTCACATCGTTGAGGTCCGTTGTAATGTCCGTGAGATAGGCTAAATCAGCCATCCAGACCGGATTATTGAACTATTCAAGTTCATTACCTATACTAGCCATGAATTCACTTATCTCATCCTTAAGGTCAAAAACTCTTTTAAGCACTTTACCTGCACTGAGCCAACGAATTTCTGTAAAATAGAGCACGTCACCGTATTATGTATCCCAATCACTAAGGATGGCTTGGAACTGTTTGTAATTCAGTCCTCGTGATCTTATAAAGTTCACAATTTTAATAACGTCTTTCATAATTTCCTTGATACCTACAATTTTGGCGCACAAATTTTTCTGGTGCAGAATGCAAAAATAGAATACAATCAGTTTGTTTCCACGCGCACTTGATTCATTACGTAATAATGTCACAAAACCTTCATTCTTGCCAATCATTGCAGGAGCCGCGTCAGTTATAACACCAGAGATATTTTTAAAGCTTAAGTTGTATTTTTTTATCAGGACACGAAATTTCAGCTGCTGCTACCATGCAGTCTTTCACAAATTCCCCATCAGTAAAAGGTTTTCACCGTGTAGCAATTTCTTGGGCTATTATATAACTTACTTTTGCAATGGAGTCATGTTCGGAATTACACCTTGTAAATGTGCTTTCTTGGTCTCGGAGTTTCTTCTTCAATTCTGCAACTTTATCCACACGAAATTGTCCTTGAAATTCTTCAAATTGTGAAGCGTGATTTGTTTCGTAATGTGTCTTCAGATTGTATTCCTTCATAGAAGACAACGAGTCAGTACAAATTAAACACACTGGCGTGTCTTTTACACTCACAAAAAATACATGTTCCTCCATTTTTCATGAAAAATTCAATGTTCGTCTGTAATCTTACGCTTTTTGCTAGAGCTAGCCATTATTGTGTAACTGCACGGAAATAAAACAATCTCACACACAAGCAAGTGAACTAGGGAAACAAATGAGCAGCAAATGATTTAATATGGGAGGACCGCGAGGAGGGCGAGTCCAGTCACTTTGGGGCGGAATGAAATCGGCCTGATAGACTCCATATATGCAGTGTTGCAGCCCCTGCGTGTTTCGAATTATTAAGGCCCGACAGCATATTTCCATTCTAAACACTGTTTGAAGTTTACTGTCTGGGGAAAAGGAGAGATCATTGGCTCGTTCCAGTCAATTCCTGACTACAAGTAGTTAAAGTTTTTTTTCTTTTGGTTTGGATACAGTTACTATTACTGCGGAAATGGAATTTACGGCCTTGTACTTCTAAAAATGGAAACAATAAGAAAGGGGGAATGTAATTGTCTAGAAAAAGGTAAAATCTTGGCTCGGCCCTCCTTTGTATTTCAATATAAAACATAAGATTGTCGCTTTTTAGGAGTACAATGGTGTCAATCCAGTATTCGCATCATAAGGAAATATATTTGTGGGAACAAGCCAAACTTGAACTATCCTGTTGTCAGGAATTTACTGGAACGAACCAAGGTTCTCACCTTCCTCCAGGCAGTATACCTCAAATAATGTACAGAATGGAAATACACTGGCACGGCAAGAGTCATAATAATTCAAACATTTACCATTTCTCTTTTACCAGTTTCTCCTAAACGGAAGACGGTGATGAAATGTAACTTACCATGATTACAGGTAATATTTTAGTGGGCCGCGGGTTGAAGACCCCTGACCTATTGACTTAATGCAATTCTCAATACATACAAGATTTTTCTCCGCCCTATCCTCACATACGGTTTTACAGCTTAGTTATCGGCTCCAACCTTTACTATGAGAAATTGTGCATCCTGGAACGTTATGCCTTGCGCACAGCTTTATGTATCAAATACCTAGTTTTACTCAAGATCTCTATAGATGACTTACATTTCTACACATCTTGTATAATGTACAAATACTCCGTACAAAATATATTACGCAGTGACTTCGAACCAACCATCCACTTTCCCAGCAAACTTTTCAAGTACCTACCACGCTCGTGTTCTCTTTACCCCGCTCTCATTACTGTTCATTCAGTTTATACTGTTACACTCTACCTCAAGACTATCCTAACACCATCAATTATGAACTATACTGTGCATATGCTCATCATCTTCTGGAATAGTCATCATATGAGCAGTAACCCCTTCTGATCCAACAGGGCAGCTTTGTCTTGATTAGTGCCTAGCGCCGCCTCTAGAGGAAAAGAGAACCTGCACTTGCTGCACTAACAGTTTGCAACTTTCCTGATTTAGCAAAAGCATGGACACCTGAAGTGCAATTAAGAAAGTACAAAAGCAAGTCTTGAACAGAAATTTGGGAAGAAAATCCACTGAATTAAACAATTTGTAAGTGAGAAGCTCGACTAGGTTTTCTAAGCGGTATAACTTATCTCATATGTTTGCTGATTAGTAAATCTTGAGCAGTGTCGTAAACTGAAACATTAGTTTGGTTGGGAGATTCTTCAAAATCAAGGTAAAGCAAGATATAACGCTTTGGAGATTTGAATAGTGCCGTTCAAATTACTTTTGGTAGACAAAAGTAAAGTTTGGAGAGAATGAAAAATACAACGAACATGATTCGTGTGTAGTTTTATTTAAATCTCTCCTTCCACAGAGCGAAATGGCTATATTTCCGAGACTTGCAAAATATTTTACTACATGTCTAAATTATTAGTACATTGGCAGAATGAAAGAGTCTTGGTGAATAAATAGTATTTTTTCAATTCAATGATCTCAAATTATAATATTGACAGAATTCTTCAAACAAGTATTCATACAATGAACAACACTCACTCTTGCACATACAGTCACATCAAATAAATATGAATACAAAAATACAGTTGACAAGATCACACGGATACTTATATTTTTTATTTAGAATTGTTCTTTGTTTGGTGGTTACAAAAATCATTTCCAGAAATATTTAGACTTGATTTTCCTTCCCATTTTGAGTCTGGTACAGACACGCGCGTCGTGAACCACAAAGAAAGGGTAGGTCGAATAGGAATAGGAATTATAGCATAAAAATAGTACACGAAATTTTTATTTTATTTATGTATGGGCCAATATTAAAGTATCGATGTATGTTATATTGTAGAGAACGCAAGGAAGTTCATTCCACGATTTTTGACTTGATATGCATTTTAGCATTGCGTGTGTAGAAAATAACGCTGTAATACTTGATAAACTTTGAATATAAACTCCCAAAGCGCCAAAAGCAAGCATTTCTATACCTAAGTTGGTATATACCTTTTCCTATCTTGATATCGGAAATCACCTCCCAAACGCTGTATTTGTTGTTTTCAAATTCGCCTATTTATATATATATATATATATATATATATATATATATATATATATATATATATATATATATATATGTGTGTGTGTGTGTGTGTGCGTGTGTGTGTGTGCGTGTGTTTGTGTGTGTGTGGTGTACGTATATCAGAATATCAGAATATATACGCGTCATTCACATGCAGAGGTGGATTATATTTGTTTAGAAAGTCATGCAGAACAGACGGTGTTGGCGTGTGAAAGACACTTATAGAGGTGTAGATATAAATGTAGATGTATAAATTGACAGATAGGCTGGTTTGAAAACAAGATCTATATAAGTCTATGGTTGGGTGGGTGTTTAATTTTACAGACACGGAGTCCTGCAGAACAGACAGGGTGACAGAGTGAAAGATACATATTGAACTGTAACATTAAAAGTTCATCTTCTTATTCAATAAGATAAAATAGGTAAGAAATTTGGTATTTGTAACAACTTACCATAGCGTATCTTTAAACAATCTAAGGTTGTAAAATACACAGGTATTTGTATTTTGGAACTGTATAGTTAGGTGAAAAAGTACCGAATAATTGATTAATTTTTGCCCTTCAAAAACTGGTTTATCACACAATTTTTGACATTAAAATACGACGTAAGAGATACTGTAATGGGGAAGTATTCAATCTAATGAACTTCTCTAAATAGACAACAATGTTCACTCAGTGTAATTTAATTTTGACTTTTAAGCACTTAAGCATAGATCGGTGTTACGATAGACAAGAATTGGAAAAGAGATCGATCAGCGCTTATTGTAAATATATCATTTCTGTATTTTACTGATGTGGACGTTTGAAACTAGTAGCTTGTTACACCCTAAAGCAGAGGAGTAGGATACGCCCACTGTGCGGCCAGACCAAAGTTCTTGGAGAATACCAATGATAAACTGGCGGACTTGCTAGCGAGTAAAGATCTTCCAGACTAAGCAACTATGGCGCCCGAGCAATGCCTCCCTGTTTATCTGTGTCATACAATGGCAACAACCATTCGGACCAGGTTTTCCGTACACATCAAGACACTCCCATATTTCATCACAGATGCAATGGTACGTGCTAAGTCACCATTTGAGTTTGATACAGTCTCCTATTCCCGAGAGATTTCTCCTTTGCACTGGGATCGGAAGACTTTACTCACGAGCTTGGGGTCGGCAGCTTTCCAAGTCGTTGTTTGTTACTCTCATGACAGACAACCGACACTCACCTTCATTAGAATCGTTCTAACAATACTGAACTTTCTCTAATTACGTTACATACACATCTTACATTACCAGATCAATGAATAGTTTAGATCTATGACAAGAGACATGCTCATTTGAGAGTTGCAATAACATCGGGCAGGCTCGTTCAAACAATATAGGACTGTCTACTTTTTACGTGTTTAGATACCATTTACGTATTGCATTTAACTTGCCTTTTAATACCAATGGTAAGTGTAGGTCGCTATTTGGGAGAAACCGCCACACTCTCCATCGGTAGTTCAGTTTAAGCAATGTGAAATTTCTTCTGTTTACAGATGAAATACGCTGTACATCACCAGAACCAAGGCTGATGTAAACTGTCTCACTTTAAGGATAATGACCATATGATAGCGGTGGCTCCCCTACAAGGGTCGTGGGTCTTGCACCCAGTAAAAAGTAACGAAAATCAGAGACGAAGAATTGGTTTCACTACCTTCCTTAGTCTTGAGACAATATACGAATATAATACAAACATTCCATCAAGGACACAAGAGCACACACGGACACAAGACACAAGAGGACACAAGCATTCTTTGAGAGTTAAGCTACATCATCCTTGCCTTAGGGCGTGAATCAGCCCCCTCGGCTTATCATTACCCTTCCTTTCATACATGTTTCGGTAGCACGTTACCTTATCTCCCAGCCGCAAGGGCACGACCCAGTTTCCCGTAAGCAAAGTCTCAGCCCCGCCCGAAGGAGAGGCAGTTTTAACAACCTACCTCAATAAGGGCGTGACGATGTGGCACTTACACTCACAGATCAATGGCACATGTTAGAGCCCATTTCGGACGATAGTCGAAGCTTTACTTCCGCCGGTGATTGTTAACCAAGTATGTCGATTACTGTTTAAAGGGCTGCAGTTTTGGAACGTCCAGCCATAGGAGACTATGAGTTTACTTGTATTTCCCCCGTTTTGTCTCCAGATACTGAGACCTAGAGTGCTATGCGGACCCAGCTATGACAATTAGTTTTCCTTTCCCTTTCCCAGAACGAGATCGGAACCAGCCATTCATTATGATCAGAGTGACAGTATCAGCTGGACTATTATTTTTATTAAGGTATGTTGCTGTTGAAGGGCTGTAATATTCGTACCAAACTGCGCGACCTTCTCTAATTACTGAACATATATGATAAATCAATAGATGAAGAACAAGTATAAATGTAAAACCGGAATATTGATTAAGATGTCTCAGGATGGAATACCTTGTTCTCATTTCATTCACCATATACGAAAAGATATTGTTGTTTAGAGAGCGTTTTGATATATAATAAAAAAAAACATTTATATTGTCTCCGAATGGAACTTTAGTTAAGCGAAATGGAGCATTTT